>NC_048320.1:2700279-2743934 GCF_013100865.1 Trachemys scripta elegans | reverse complement strand
CCCCCGGCCCACCCAGCACTGCCGGTCCCTGGCCCCCCCGGCCGAGCATCCCCGGCCCGCTCGGCACCGCCGGCGCTCGGCGCCCCAGGCGCCCCCGGCACCGCCAACCCCCAGCGCTTGGCACCGTCGGCCCCCGGCCCAGCCACCGGCCCAGCACTGCCGGCCCCGCATGTCCCGATTTTCCCGGACATGTCCGGCTTTTTGGGGCCCAAAAAGCCGGACATGTCCGGGAAAATCCGGACGTATGGTAACCCTACCTAATAATGTGAAAGCAATTCCCAGCCTCTGTAAAATTTGCATATTTCCCCTCATATTTCAGTCTCTTCAGCTCCACTTGTTGGTCATATGTGGACTTTGGCTACAGAATTTGCCATTTCCTCAGAGGAGGGGAACCACAGAAGACATTTGTATCTGAACTGGTTTTGCTGAGACCTTGTTTACATGGGAAAGTTGCAACTATTTAACTTAAATCTGTTCTTAATCCAATTTAATTAAATCCATGCAACCCCCTGTGTGAATGCTCTTATTTCAATTTAAGGGAATGGCTTATTTTGCTTTAGCTTAAACCTGTTCCTCATAGACTTAAGCTAAGCTGAAAAAAGCGGCTGTACCAAAATAAGGATGTCTACACAGGGGTTTGCATTGGTTTTACTTAATTGGTTTAAATTCACTCCTTAGCTTAAATCAGTGCAACCTTCCCATGCAGACAAGTGATAACACAGCTGCATTCATGAGTCTACATCTACCATGCTGCTGACCAATGTTTGTACCAGTGCATGCTGGGGAAGTCAGGGCAGCTCTCCCAGAGTGCCCAGGGGACATCCACACAGAGCAGCATGGAGGACAACAAACCCTGGGCTGTCTGGCTCTCTGCATGTGGAGTAGGGAGGGGGAAATGGTCTAGCAGACTGGGGTATAGAAAATCTCCCTTCAGTTCCCATATCAGCTAATGGCCTCCTGTATGACCTCAGGCAAGTCACTTGACTTGCCTCACACCTGAGCTGCCCCTGTGTAAAATGGGGGTAAGAGTCCCCAGCTCAGGGGTGCTGGGAGGCTAAGATCTATTAGTGATTTGCTCTGGGTTTGTGCAGTGCCCAGCAGGGCCATGACTGGGGCTTCTAGGTGCTACAATAAAACACAGTGAGGGGAGCTGTGTAACTACCGGCCACATGAGTTACACAAGCAGAATTAGAGTCTTATCTGCACAGCACCACCGCACAAGCTGGCTACAGGAGGTCAGTTATGTGACTGGCAAGGGAGACATGACTGGACTTTTCCCAGGGTGTTGATCCCAGAGCCAGCCAGGTTGGGCAGAGCAGATACCTACTGTAAGAACTAAAGACCCAGCTCTTTGTTCTGTGTTGGTACAGTAACACCTGGTGCCATGCAGCCCTATGACTGGGCACTGCCACAATGCAAATCAATAACAATGATTATAATAAAAGCACTAGGGCCAGTTCATATACCAGTGTTTCCTATGGTTCCTCTCCTCAGAGAAAATAAACACTGCAGTCCCAGTCAGTCTGGGAACTGGCCTGGGGGACCGAAACGTCTTCAAAAGATGCAGAGCTGCTTGTGAGACAGGAATGCTGGGAGCGAGATCTGACAGATTGTTCTAGCGCCATTTATGGATCATCAAAGGGAACTACAGTGCACATTTTAATGACTTGGGTTCGAGGTGATGGTATTTTGCACCAAAGGAACCTTAAAGTAGCTCAGTGCCCCTCATTGTAATGAGACACATTGCATACTGGAGAACTGAGCTAAGTCTACTGGCGATAAGCGTAACGCTATGGTGCTTTTTCTTTGACACTCTTTAAGGCTTAAGCTTTGTTCTGTTGCTAGTGTGCTGTGAGATATCACAGGTGCTAGTAACAGAGGCTTTTCCTCTCTAATGTAAGCTGCTCGCAGTTACTAATTTAGCTATTTGATTTTCTGTCTTTTCCAAATTATTTGTTGTTTTATACTTATGAAAGGCAGGAATAACTTGGGAATCGATAAAATCAAATAACTAAATTAGCAACTCCAAGCAGCTTGCATTAGAGAGGAAAAGCCTCCTTGAGTGTTACAAAGGAGTAATGGTTAGTCATGATTTTCTGAAGCAGCTGAATTAAATGCTACTTATAAGGAATAATTGAATACAAATACAATACTGTGTATATGTAACTCAGCAATTTAGTATATTTAACTGCTCAAAATTCCTATGAATGGCTTTGGAATAAGCACAGAATGGAGATACATCTCTACCCCGATATAACGCTATCCTCGGGAGCCAAAAAATCTTACCGCATTATAGGTGAAACCGCGTTATATCGAACTTGCTTTGATCCGCCGGAGGGCGCAGCCCCGCCCCCCTGGATTGCGGCTTTACCGCGTTCTATCCGAATTCGTGTTATATCGGGTCGCATTATATCAGGGTAAGGTGTATTTCTTCGTCACTTCATAGAAATGTAACAGCTGTGCAAACTTTAAATAATTAAAAGTAGAACTGGTCAAAAATTTTCCGTTGAAACTTTGTAATGGTGCTGTGCAGTGTAATAGCCGCGGTACGTGTGGTGTGGGGGAGTCACAGCGTGGTCTTGTGAGAACCTTATGCACATCTTGACTTGCGTGGCGTTTAAGGCCCTAACTTCCATGAGCGCTGACGAGCTTTGGCACATGCCCTGTGCCTGGTGCACGCCCAGAAGCTGGGGCTGTGCTTGGTGCACACAGGAGCAAAGCCGCAGTTTGCACACGCACAGCAGTGTAGTCCTTCTTATTGCAATTTATGTCAACCTACATTTCTGCATTCGGTGAGCGTTTGCCAGTCGTTTGCCAGGAAGCATGCTGCATTAGTACCCCTGGGATGATCCCTATTAGCCCACAGGCATCACAGGGAAGAACTGGAGGAGCTAATAAGATGCAGTGTTATCAATTTACCCTCCTGGCCTGGTTTTGTCTCCTCCTCAGATATGTTCTGTTCAAACTTCTGGCAGCACCCTCGTTACATAGCTGCCAAGAAGAACACCCAAGTTCACTTCATCTGCCATTCCCGCAACTCAAACGATGTGCAGTGGTACAAAATGACTGGACAGGACAAAACCCCCCGGGTGATAGATGTGAATGGCCCGAGGGTGTACGAGGAGAGGAATGTGTCGTTTGTAATGATCATCTTCAACAAAATCCAGCCTGAAGACAACGGTATTTACTTGTGTGCAAATAAGAGCCTGGCTCGTGATCGGGGACGGATACGCACGTGTGGGAGTGAACTGAGAGTAATAGGTGAGACGCGCTATCGCTGTCTCTGTCTAACCCCAGACACACCCATCTATCTATTTGTCCATCTGTCCGCACACACACCCATCTATCTATCTGTCCCCATACAAACCCATCTATCTATCTGTCCATCTGTCCACATACACACCCATCTGTCCCTCTGTCCCCACACACACACATCTATCTATCTATCTATCTATCTATCTATCTATCTATCTATCTATCTATCTACCTANACATCTATCTATCTATCTATCTATCTATCTATCTATCTATCTATCTATCTACCTACCTACCTACCTACCTATCTCATATGGATTTTTTCAAGTTTTCTACTTAAAACCTTTGGGTGGGATTTTCAAAGGCACCAAAGGGATGTTGGCATCTAGCTCCCACTCCAGTGGGATCCCTTATGATTAAGGCTATGATTATTTTATAGAGGTCGACGAAGTCACAGGGAATCCGTGACTTCCGGTGACTTCCGTGACTTCAGCCCATGGCGGCTGGGAGCTGTGGGGTACTCTCGCAGCTCCTGACCGCCGCAGGTGGCAGAGGGGACCCTGGAGCTCCAAGTGGACCCCGCACATAGGTGCGGGAAGTAGGGGTGCGGGGGGTGCTGCAGCACCCCCAGGTTTTATGCAGGGTCTCGGCTGCTGGCAGTACACATGGTGTCCCAGCTACTGGCCCCGCTCCCGGCCACGCACGCGGGGTGCCGCATCATGGCTGCTGGCCCCATGCCTGGGGGTCCTGGGCTGCCAGCCCAGCGCCGGCCCTGCACACGGAATCCTGCCATCCCACTCCTGGCCCCGCACGCAGGGTCCCAGCTGCCGGCCCCTCTCTCAGCCACACATGCGGGGTCCCGGCTGCCGGTCCCACACACAGGGCTCTGCTACTGGCCCCGCACCTGCTGCCAGCCTCAGCCCCCTTATCCCTGTCTGTGTCCCCCTCCCCTCCTAGAGACACAGCCCTGCTCCTGGCCTCAGCTCTGGCAGATAAGAAGTTTGGGGCTAGTTTTGCTGGCTTTCAGCAGCCCCACTATAAAAAGCGTTCCAGCACCATTGTCCCCACAGCTGCCTCGCCGCTGCACGCAGTGTGGGGACCCCGCAGCTGAGCTCTCCATTTTGTCATGGCTGTTTTTAGTAAAAGTCATGGACAGGTCATGGGCTTTTTTACTAAAAATAGCCATGACAAAATCTTAGCCTTAATGATGATGCTTTGAAAATCCCAGTCTGACCCATTGACACAGCAATACAGAACCCCCTGAACACATTAGCGGCCATGCAGCAAGAAGGGGCTGTGGCCCAGATCCCAGCAGCAAAGGAGCCCTGTCATCTGACGCCGGGTATGTCAGGGGGGGGTTGAATTTCAGTAAGACATTAGGCTTTTCCCAATCCTGATTAATAAAAGGGACCATTTGGGCCTTCAGCCATTCCCAGTGTGGCAATTTTGCCCCCAAGGTTCTTCGCGTGGTTTCTGACTTATTTCAGCTCTCATTTCTCTCCCCTTCAGAATACACTCTAGTTCAACCACAAGCCATTGGGCTAGATGCAGGAGTCCAGGGGTGAGTTTGTCTGGCTTGTATTATGCAAGAGGGCAGACTAGAGGATCTAATGGCCTTTCCTGGCCTTAAAATCTATGGATGTATGTGACTCTATGAATCTGTGTGCTGAAAGCTATGAAACACAGGAACAAATGAGCAAACCATTGCTGAGACTCTCAGCTGTTCGGGGCAAGGACTGTGTCTGCCTCTATTTCTGTACAGCACCCTGCACAATGGGGCCAAGCAGGAATGAGGCCCATGAGCGCAGTCCCAGGATACCCAGGAAATGATAAGAATATTATCATTCCAGAAAGGTTGTGTAAAAAAGTCCCTTTTCACACTGTAAAATACAAGAAGCTCAGAGAACTCGCATTACGGGTGTAAATACTCACACTGCATGTCTAACTTACACCTACCAACCTGCGGACGTTCAGCCTGGAGCACCAGGTGTCTAACTGAGAACAGGCTGGAGAACGAAGGTGCCAGGCATCCCTGCAGTTCAATGGGGCAAGTACCATTGCTGGCACGTCCCCCATACTGTAAGTTCTTTAGGGCAGGGACCATCCCTCTGTTCTGTGTTTGTTCAGCGCCTTGCACAGTGGGGTCCTGATCCATGACGGGAGCTCCCAGGTGCTACCACAATCTTCTTCCTCTTTCTTGCCACTTCCCTATTTGGGGTTGAGGACTTTTATAGCCTTCTTCCAAAACTCGTGATTGTACGGCTGGCTATTGTGCAAATTGGTCTCTAACATCTGTTGATATCTGCTCCACGTACCTAGTCTTTGGCCTCTTCCTTGCTCGTCTTTCATCCACAATCACTGAAAGGGTCATCCTACCAGAAGCACTCCCAGGTCTCCACTGGACACAACCACACCAACATACCCTAGCCTCCAGCAACTTGTCCTCAATTGGGGCAATCCGCATTAGGCCCCTCACAACCTCATTCCATTTCCTATCATAGCAAGTCCATCCATTTAACCATCTCAACATCTTCATTCCCGTGGTAGAGAACATACTGATCGCCTTCCCCGTAGTTGGCCAAGTCTCTGTCCTGTACATTAGGATGGGTTGAATTACAATGTTTATACACCCTAGTTTTTAACTTGATTGCCATATTTTTATCACAGAGAACTGGGGTCAGCTCCTGTCATTCGCACCAACCAGCTAGGCACTCCCACAATACAGAAATGAATAGATTTCCCAGGCCAAAAGGGACCACTGTGATCATCCAGTCTGACCTACCACATAACACAGGTCAGAGTACTGCCCCAAAATAACTCCTAGAGCAGATCTTGTAGAAAAACATCCAATCCTGATTTAAAAGCTGCCAGTGATGACCATGACCCTTGGTAGGTTGTTCCAATGGTTAATGTTAAAAATGTGTACCTTATTTCCAGGCTGAATCTGTCTAGCTTCAACTTCCACCCATTGGATCATGTTAGACTTTTCTTTCCTAGATTGACTATTACCAAGCATTTGTTCCCCATGTAGGTACTTACAGACTGTGATCAAGTCATCCCTGAACCTTCTCTTTGTTAAGCTACATAGATTGGGCTTCTTGAGTCTATCGCTACAAGGCAGGTTTTCAAAACCTTTAATCATTCTCATGGCTCCTCTCTGAACCCTCTCCAATGTATCATCATCCTTCTGGAATTGTGAACACCAGAACTGGACATGGTATCCCAGCAGTGGTTGCACCAGTGCCAAATATGGAGGTAAAATAACCTCTCTTCCGCTACTCAGAATTACCTGGTTTATACATCCCAGGATCACATTAGCTCTTTTGGCCACAGTGTCACACTGGGAGTTCATGTTTAGCTGATTAACCACCACGCCCTCAAACCTTTTCCAGAGTCCCTGCTTCCCAGGGTAGCCCCCTTCCCCATCCTATAAGTATGGCTGGCATTCTTTGTTCTTAGATGTGCACATTTACATTTAGCTGTATTAAAATGCACCTGGTTTGCATGTGCCCAGCTTACCGAGTGATCCAGCCTGCGCTGAATCCGTGCCCTGTCCCTTTCATTATTTACCACTCCCCGTGTCATCTCAAACACGATCGGTGATGATTTTATGTTTTCTTCCAGGTCATTAATAATGTCATGGTAATTAGTGTAGGGCCAAGAACCAATTCCTGCAGGACTCTGATGGAAACACACCTGCTCAATGCTGATTCCCTGTTCACAGTTACATTTTGAGACCTATCAGTTACCCAGGTAACAGGGAACCCCAGCTCTCCTGGCCAATGGCTCTGTGACTGCCTCCAGTCACTCACACTGCGTTGTATATCTCCATAGTGCTGCTCTGGGCTCCGTCACACACACGTGGGAGTAGCACTGTGTCGAGGGGACAGCGCCTGCTTTGTGTTGGTGCCAGGTCTCTGGTGCAGATACCATCGGGCTCACCTGGAAGGCCAGGAAATGTTGTTTGGACACCTTGCACTTGTCACCTTCCAAGCACGTCATGTTCAGAACGGGCTGTTTGCTGCCCTGAGTGACCCATGACCTGGGTGCCCATGAGGTGGTGCTGACAAGGCCCTTCCACTTGCAAGCCCACTCTGTGTGGCATGGGGAGGCTGCTTGCTTTGCTGTCTGGGCAGCATTTCAGGGAGACGTTCCCCATCCCCAGAGCAGGGCCCATGGAGCTGGCCAGCCCTCAGCACTCACAGATCATCTGCCATGCCCACAGATCACGAGATGGGCTTAAAACAATGAGATTTTAAACTGGGGTTCTCTTTATTTCCCTTCTGGGTCTGGACTTTTTAGGGTTCGTGTCTTCAAGCTTTTATCCATGACCGGGAGGGCATGTACTTACTTTTAAAAACAAACCAAGCAAACATAAAACCCCCAAAAGCTGACACTCTCATGTGTTCACCTGACTTCCAGAGCTGAGATTTAGCACCAAATATCATGAGACTAGTGAGAAAATTGCAATAGCAGGTGACATTGCAGGCTAGTGGCCCGGGCTAGATGGACGGTGGCAAGGGGTTACAGTATGGAAAAGGGGATGAATCACTACTCCTAAGGTAGGAAAGAATTTCAGCAGCACAGAGAGGTGGAGAGAAGAGGTGCCGATGGGAGGTCACAGCAAACAGCAGGTCAGGGAAGCTCTTGAATCAACTGAGAGGTTTTTCCTCCATCAAAAAAGCAAGTCTGTGATGCTCATGGGATGCAAACGGGGCTGTTGTGAAAGCAAAGCAGGCATCTTTCTTTCTTTCTTTCTTTCTTTCTTAAAAGAATTCCCTTTATCAATTTTTGTTTTCACCCGTTCACTCACTACTCCATGCAGAACCCTTTCACGCTAAGTTCCTCCTCCTAGGCCCTTACAGCTGTTCTGTACCAAAACTCCAGCCAGGTCCTGCTCCTCCCGTCTGGGAGAGGCGCTGCAAAGGGTTTAAGGCGCCCCTTCCTGCCGTTGCCTTGTTTGTAGGTTTCAGCACCATTGAGCAGGTCCAGAGACGGAACAGCGTGAAAGACGTCATCATCATGATCCAGTCCATTCTCCTGGTCATCTTCGTGAGTGTCCCCATGCTCCTGCTCCTGGAGAGAGTGAGTATTGGGCGCCTCCTACTGAAATACCGTTGACCGTCCTGCAATGCGAGGCATCTTGGAATGTCTCAGCATGACGTGTTGGGGGACCATGTTTCTAGACCTGTCTGGGCACCGTCATCCCAGGCTCCCAGCTCCTGAGCTGTGCTGAGGATGGGGAGAAGTCTCCTGTATTTTCTAAGGAGCAGGGGGCTAATGGCCCTGGAACCAGGGCAGGCGTATTGCCTTCGCTGGGGGGATATATAGCTGTGTCACAAGAGGCTCCATTTCCATTGTGTCTATTCAGCCAATGGGCTCTTCCTGACAGCCTCCTCTGAGAACTAAGGTACCTGGGCTAGGTCCCAGAGGCAATGCAAAAGATGGAGGATAGCTAGTCCCTTCCACCCACTGCTTCGTGGTTAGGGGGGAGTTATATGGGATATTGCCATCGGGGCCCCACCAGAGGCCTGGAGGAACAGCAAGGGGTTGCACTGCCTCAGCTTGGCGGCCCCTCGTGGCTGTTGAAAGGTGTAGGCCAGGGACGTCTACACTACAGGAGCTACAGCTCCCAGCTACACCGCGGGAAGCCTGTAGTGTAGACGCACACCACAGCGACAGAAGCGTATTTTCCATCGCGGTAGGAACTCTATCTCCCTGGGCGACGGTCACTAGCATGATGGAAGCAGTCTGCTATTGACCTCGCTGTGGCTACTCTGGGGGTTAGTTTGGCACCACTGCGGCACTCGGGGGCTGTGGATTTTTCACACCCCTGAGTACCGCAGCTATGTTGACCTGAGTTTTAAGTGTAGACCAGGCCTCAGGGAGGAACATTTATCTTCCTTTGCTTGGAGGAATAAAGCATTTAGCCCTGGGGAGCCCTGGAAGCATCTGGAATTCCCTTGGGAAGCTCTGGGTTTAGTGGGTTAATGGGGATAGGGCAGAGATGGGGGGGCAGAGTGAGGGCAGCCAGATTCAGCAGTGTTACTGAGCATGCTCAGCCCTGTGAGCAAATCTGGGGGGCACGTGACCCTGCATGCCCCCCCATATGTCGCCTCTGATAGGGGTTCAGTGATGGCTCCTGGCTCCTCCAAGGGAAACTGTCATCAGGAGTCTGGGCACTGAGGGTGCACACCTCAGGCTTAGATCTGAGGTGGGGCTGGCATGGCTGGGAGCGAAAGCAGGCCCCCGGCACCCAGACAGCTCACTGTTATCCCTGGCGCCTGGGTTGTGCTGAGGGCATCGCATGGCTTAACCTGGGTTGGTTTACACCAAGGACTCAGCGTAAATCCAGGACATCGCAGTAGGAGACACGCCCAGGCCATTCACACACACCATGCTGAGCGGGGCTGTTCTTGGATGGCCCCATTCCCCCGAGGGCACAGCTGCCCCATCACGCAGTGCTTGGCAATGCCCTGGTTTTACACCCACTTGGGACACTTTGGGGGGAAACATTTAATGACACAGCCATTCTGGTAGCAGCCCATGGAAGAGCCCAGAAATAGCAGGACACCATGGTAAGGAATATCACTACATTTACCCTGTGCTTCTCCCCTCCCGCTAGGGCGACGGCAAAGCCAGCTCTGATGAGGACCATACCTATGAGGTAAGTTAACAATATCATGTTAATTAGGTTAATAATAGTTAATATAATAGGAATATTTTTGAAGCTGTGAGCTGGGCAGGGCGGCATTTGTTGGGGTTTCAGATGTACATTGCGAGCTGAAGGGGAGGAGTGGATCTTTAAGACTGATGTCCTTTCTCCCAAGTGTGTGTTGTGTATTGGAGAAGTGGCGCTGGAACAGTTTTTGCAGTGAGGGTGCTGAGCTGCATCCCCGCTTACCCCTGTCTGCGCCCTCCACCATCCCCTAGAGCTAGGGCCGGGAGCAGGGCTCTGGCTCCGGGAGGGGAGGGACACAGACAGGGGTAAAGCGGCGGAGGCTGGAGCCACAGCTAGGGGTGGGTGTGGAGCCCCAGGCATGGGGCCAGTGGCTGAGTGGGACCCCGGGCTGGCAGCCAGGACCCTGCATGCAGGGCCAGCAGCCGGTCCTATCCCCGGGCGGGACCCTGGGGCTGGCACAAAACCTGAGCATGCTGCATCATCCCACACAGCCCTACTTCCCATGCCTCTGTATTGGAGTTAAATCAATACTAACAAAACCATGCAAAACTAAGCGCTTCAAACAGCCTGCCACGAAATCTTTTCCCCTCTCAGGTGCAGCTCCCAGACTTTTGGTCGGTCATAGTGCCACTAGTTCTCCGGTCATCCACAGAGTCTGCCAGGGTAGACAAGGCCTGAATTTCTGTCTAAAATAAGCAGAGGGAAACAAACAAACCCTTTCAGGTTTTCTGTAAATCATGAAGGAGCAAAAAAGGCACCAATCCATTATCTCCCCGGGAATGAGCCTGAAGACGGCACGGCCAGGCCAGCCTTGGAGATGGGAGGGAGGGAGGCCTGGGGCTGGAGGCAAGGAGTCAGCTTTGGTAAAGCTCTTCTGCCAGCTAACATCACACTGAATTCCCAATTCCGCCCTAAGCTCGTCTGGTGCAGCAACGGGTGAGCCAAGGGAGGCACCTGGGCGTATCTCAGGGCCGAATCGGGTCCCTGGGAACGTTTCCTCCTCAGTCTCCCTCTTCTTTGCACAGGGCTTAGAGATCGAACAAACTGCCACCTACGAAGACATTGCACCTCTGCGGGATGTAAAAGCCAAGTGGACAATTGGGGAGCATCCGGGCCAGGAGTGAGGGGCTCTGCACCCAGGCGACTTGCCTACGTTAGTGGAACAGCTTCTTGCACCCGCTGTGCCTGCGAGCTACCCACTGATGCTGGAGGGGATGGGATTCCTGGCTTCCTGCCATGGGCTGTGGCTGTTACAGACTCATGTGTGGCAGGGCAACATCACAAACTGCAACACGATGATGGGACGCTGCCAGTAGCTCCCACCTCCCTGCCGCACGCAGCTGCCTCCCGTAACCATTAGTAGAGCTTGCTTGAGTTTTTGGTGTTGTATATTCAGTGCTTGCTTTTCTGAGTCTGTATCCAGGTCTGGATGGGAGCTGGCCAAGATGATTTTAGCCTGGAAGTTGCTGTTATTATCTCAACACACAAGCCCCTAGGTGCATGTACAGGAATGAGTAGCGAGCTGCCACCAACTGGCAGCAAACAATGAGTTAACCTCAGCCTGGGTTAGGCAGCTAAAAGAACCTGGTATGTTTAAAGCAGCAAATCACTTTCATCTCTGAGGCCCTGGGCCTAGGAAGGAGAGACACATTCACAGAGGGCTGGAATGTGATCACTTTACTCATGTTGAACTGAACCTTACCCTGCACGTGAAGTTATTACGACTCCTTGTAGCAGGATGCTACACAGCGGGAATGAAGTTCTACCAAGTGTGAATTAGGGCGTCCCAGCAAAGAGTGGAAACTGTGGGATCAAAATGTCCAACTGCTTTTTAAAATTTTAATAAACACAATAAATCAGTGTCCTGCTCGTCCCGTTACCACCGCCCGGAGTCAGACTGGCTCCTTACTGCACAATGCGTGGCTGAGATGCATAGTCCAGAGGCTCTCTCATTGAGCAACTTGTCTAGGTGCGTGGGCTGTTATCATGATGCTGGGATCTCAGGCAGGTTCTGTACTAAGGAACACCAAAGATCATTTCACATCAACTCACTCACCAGAAGAGGTTTTCCATGGACCAGAGCATGGAACATTCCTTCAGTGCTAATAATAAGCCTGCTTAATGTCAATTAAAATTCACTAATTTCCTGCTCCAAGCAGCACTTTAGGCCACAGTTTCTGCTGCACGGACCTTCCTTTGCAAGAGGAGAAATCTGACTGGGTGGAATTATACCAGCAAAATTTTGCATCTTGCTCACCTCCCCAGGCCCTTTAAGTTTGCCTGTACGGTCTATTTAGAGCAGCTGCTCTTTGCAGCAGGGGCGTGTCTGTTAAGTGCCATGCAGGCTGGTGGGGCTGTATAGGCAAGGACCGAAATACAGTCATGGGCACTGGGCTCTCATGAGACACATTAGAGCAGATGTTCCCCACACTGCACCAGTAAGGATGCACATGCCCATGCCAGTGATTTCGGAGGGGCTGGCTGGGAAGGGGGTGCTGGGCCTGTTTGCAGCTGCTTCTACAGGCTTTTGCTGCCAGGGTGAGCCAGGAGGTCTCTAGCACTGCCTTGTATTCATGCAGGGCCCAGCAGCCATGGCCAGGATCAAGACCTCGTTGAACTAGGCACTGTACTGACACATGGAAAGGACAGTGCCTGCCCCAAAGAACGAGACACAAGAAGTAAATGGACCAAACCACTGACCTGGGACAGGGCGGGGGGGGGCGGGGTCAGTCATCAGAATATACAATCCTTGCTGGTCACCTGCCAACCCTTGTAGCCCATTTGCCATCGGCTGCCAGCAGCAGTGAGGAGGGATCTGAAGGGAGACACAGCAGGGGCTTGCGGGATCTGTTCAGGGATGTTGCTTCCTGCACAAGGGGCAGCGCAGAAGAGGCGGCAGAAGTGCCAATGGGTGCATCAAAGAAGCGGCTGGTGTTGGTGGAAGAGCAAAGGAAGTAGACAAGGTGGAAGGTGGCAAGAGATGACATTTTACACAAGCAGAGGGAAGGGCAAAGCTGTGCAGTGCCTTACAAGTAAGGCCCAGAAGCTTGTGTGTGAGACGCATGGATCAAGGGGTCGCAAAGAGGGGTGTGACACAGCCAGGGCAATGGACAGGAAGGTGATTGGAGCAGAATGGGCCGTATGAGGACCAGGCAGGGGCCAGGGAGGTGGAGAGGAGGCTGCCGAGCATTCTAGCTGCAGGACAGGAAAGGGTCGCTCTTCGGGAGGATCTGCAGGAGGAAGCTGTAGGATTTGGAGGCAGCCTGGAAATTCTCGGCTGTGTTTTCTCACGTCCGCCCACAGCCAATCCTCACTGTAGCTCTAAGGAATCCAAAGAGCTGTGGATTCAGAAGCTTGTGCCTGGTTTCACTGAAGGGAGCTCAGCACCCTTCTGTGCTCTCCTAAGAGCCTTTTCCATGGGAGCCATTGCTACGTGGAAAAACAACAAGGAGTCTGGTGGCTCCTTAAAGACTAACAGATTTATTTGGGCATAAGCTTTCGTGAGTAAAAACCTCACTTCTTCGCATGCATAGAGTGAAAGTTACAGATGCAGGCATTATATACTGACACATGGAGAGCAGGGAGTTACTTCGCAAGTGGAGAACCAGTGTTGACAGGGCCAATTCAATCAGGGTGGATGTAGTCCACTCCCAATAATAGATGAGGAGGTGTCAATTCCAGGAGAGGAAAAGCTGCTTCTGTCATGAGCCAGCCACTCCCAGTCCCTATTCAAGCCCAGATTAATGGTGTTAAATTTGCAAATGAATTTTAATTCTGCTGTTTCTCTTTGAAGTCTGTTTCTGAAGTTTTTTTGTTCAATGATAGTGACTTTTAAATCTGTAATAGAATGACCAGGGAGATTGAAGTGTTCACTTACTGACTTTTGTATATTACCATTCCTGATGTCCGATTTGTGTCCATTTATTCTTTTGCGGAGGGACTGTCCGGTTTGGCCAATGTACATGGCAGAGAGGCATTGCTGGCACATGATGGCATATATAACATTAGTGGATGTGCAGGTGAATGAGCCCTTGATGGTGTGGCTGATGTGGTTGGGTCCTCTGATGGTGTTGCCAGAGTAGATATGGGGACAGAGTAGGCAACGAGGTTTGCTACAGGGATTGGTTCCTGGGTTGGTGTTTCTGTGGTGTGGTGTGTAGTTGCTGGTGAGCATTTGCTTCAGGTTGGGGGGTTGTCTGTAAGCGAGGACTGGCCTGCCTCCCAAGGTTTGTGAGAGTGAAGGATCATTTTCCAGGATAGGTTGTAGATTGTGGATAATGCACTGTAGAGATTTTAGCTGGGGGCTGTATGTGATGGCCAGTGGTGTTCTGTTATTGTCCTTGTTGGGCCTGTCCTGTAGTAGGTGATTTCTGGGTACCCGTCTTGCTCTGTCAATCTGTTTCCTCACTTCCCCAGGTGGATATTGTAGTTTTACAAATGCTTGATAAAGATCTTGTAGGTGTTCGTCTCTGTCTGAGGGGTTGGAGCAAATTTGGTTGTATCTTAGGGCTTGGCTGTAGACAATGGATCGTGTGATGTGTCTTGGATGGAAGCTGGAGGCATGTAGGTATGTATAGAGGTCAGTAGGTTTCCGGTATAGGGTGGTGTTTATGTGACCATCGCTTATTTGCACTGTAGTGTCCAGGAAGTGGATCTCTTGTGTGGACTGGTCCAGGCTGAGGTTGATGGTGGGGTGGAAATTGTTGAAGTCCAGGTGGTTGCTATGTGGTTGTCCCAGAGATGCTATGTGATCGTGAACATGTGGGAAGGCGGCGTCTAGGAGATGCAGCCCGCCCCATGGCAATTTCCACAACCCTTGCCTGCAGCACTGTCCGAAAACTGGCCTCCGCGTTGGTGAGTTTGTTTTCAGCCTGGGGCAGGTCACGTGATGGAAAGTCCGGCTCACAAGGCACAAGAGACCGAGTGTGACATTAAGCAGCTTTGGCTAAAGCATCGGGCCCTTTACGCAGCCACGGTGTGTCATTACCGCTCACCGCTGAAAGGGTCCTGGCTGGATGGTCCCCATGCACACACTCCTCTCTTGGAGTTACTCAGCACTTTCCAAATTCAGCACAGGCGAGGCTGCTGACACAGTATCTGGTTTCCACGGAACGGGGCTTCTGGCAGATGGATGGACGATGTCTTATTTCTGGAGCACAGATTTTATATTAACGGAACAATAACATGCAAACAACCTGTAATTGCGCCTGTACCCAATACGTCAGCAGCTGCCCACAATACCAGTGTGTAACCCTCCCCGCTCAGACACATGGGCCACATTCTGCCTTTGCTTCTACCTGCATGGCCCTAAGAACTACCGGACCGAGAACATCTGCCGGAGAAGCAAGTATAAAGCCATTAGCAAACAGAATCGGCCAGCCAGGACCTGCTTTGCAGAGTGCTGAGTGCTCCGAGTTCCCAGCCTGGACAGACAGATGTGTGCTAGCTCTGCTCGAGGTAGAATTAAAAACAGAAGTGTGGCCGTTGTGGCCCAGGCAGTGACATGACTAGTCACCTGAGTACAAGCCCTCCTGATCCCCCAGGTCTGAGCGCTGGTGACTAGCCTATCCGTCTCCCAGCTCCAATGGCCACGCTGCTGTTGTTAACACGCTAGCATGTGTCTGTCTGCCCAGTGAGAGGCACATGCCCAGCTGCAGTGCAGATGTACCCACTGAGGCCAGGGCCGGCTCCAGCTTTTCTGCCACCCCAAGCGGCAAAAAAAAAAGCCGATCGGCAGCACTTTGGCGGCAGCTCAATCGTGCCGCTTCATTCTTCGGTGGCACTTCGGCGGTGGGTCCTTCACTCCCTCTCTTCCTCTTAGGCAACACTTAGGCGGCAGCTCAAAGAGGGACTAAGGGATTCGCCACTGAATTGCCGCCAAAGAGCCGGAGGTGCCGCCCCGATACCGGACGGAGTGCCGCCCCTTTGTATTGGCCGCTCCAATCACCTGCTTCCTTCGCTGGTGCCTGGAGCCGGCCCTGCCTGAGGCCAGCTAGTGCCCTCAGTGCCAGCACCCCCAAGAGTCAGGCCCCAGCTGTGCCCACTGGCCAGTGCACAGAGCATTTGCCTCTGGGCTTTCCCAGAACAATGTCTGCTTGGAGAGCAGGGGGTGGAGAGTTTGTCATTCAGGGCCTACCCCAGCCCCATTACCCAGCTGGGATCGTTGAGCCAGCTGCGGGAACGGCAGCACCAGCCAAAGAAAGGGGCACGCTCCCCAGACAAGGTGCAATGGCCCCACACTCACACATGCCATGATAAGGTACCCACAGGTCTGGATACTGAGACAGGAGGGTAACAGGCTTGACCCAGCCCCAGTGTGACCCCTCCTCACACCATGGCTACACTGTGCCAAAGCAGATCAAAACAGCACCCTGGCATGTGTGATACCCAGGGGTGGGGGCAGGGTGGGTTCCTGCTCTATGCAGTGCACTGGGGTGGGGAAGGGGAGGGTCCTTGCTCTGTGCAGTGCACTGGGGTGGGGGAGGGGAGGGTCCTTGTTCTGTGCAATGCCCGGGGTGCGGAAGGGGGCAGGTGTGACGGGTTCCCCAGGGTGCAATCTAGAACTGGGGTACCGCTGAGCCCTCTGGCTCACCAACCTGGACTCCCTCTCACACTGTGATGCTGTGACACGCTACAGTCCTCTCCAGGGCCTGCACTTGCACGGCCATCCACAGGCAGGGACACCCCCAGCTGAGTTACAGGAATGAGCTCCTAGCCACTCATGAACCAACAATAGAGAGGCTCCAGACAATTCTTCCAGCTCCCCAGCATAGGACCCCACTCCTGTACCGGCTTGCCCTGGTCAGAAGCCTGGCCAGTGTTCATTTATTTCCCAGTCCGCCCCATCTAACAAAGAAAGCAGACGTGCACCAGCTTTTGTACACCGAGCAGATTCCTCAGGCACTTCAACCAAAACACACTCTTTTAAGTAAGATATAAACCAGGTTTATTAACTACAGCAAGATAGATTTTAAGTGATTATAAGTAATAAGTGTACAGCTCAAAGTTAGTTACCTAAGAACTGAAAGTAAAACCACAGTCTGAGTTCTATAAACTAGACAGGATCTGAATCAAGCCGTGTCTCACCCTGGTCGATCCTGAATACAGAGGCTGGGATTCTCCTTTCCAGCCTGGGGCCCCCGCCCCGTTCAGCTTTGTCCTCCAGGCGTGTTTCCAGGTGTTGAGTTGTGGGGAGGGGGAGTGAGGCCAAGTGATTATCCTAGGTTTAGCAGGCCAATGCTCAAAAGGGGGAGGGATAGCTCAGTGGTTTGAGCATTGGCCTGCTAAACCTAGAGTTGTGAGTTCAATCCTTGAGGGGGCCACTTAGGGCCAAGTGATTATGTCATTTTCCCCCCTTTATAGGAGGAGCTATAGATCTTTTGCTAGGATGTGAGTCCAACTGTGTCCATTGTTTATGTGCTATCACTGAGAGGTTTTCATTGTACACAGATCCTGTGATCGTCCTTGGGAGTGTGGATTCCCCATCAGCAGCATCTGGTTGTTCCATTATTGTACCTGAAAGGTTGGCTGTGGCTGTTCCCAACCTTAAACCATATTTCAGTAACACACACGCAGCAAAACTTCATAACTTCACATACAATGATAGTGCATACAATCCAACCGGATATTATTAGTGTTCAACAGATCAAGACTTTTAGAATGATACCTCACAAGGCATACTTTGTACCAAATATATCATAACCATATCACCATGATAAATATGGGGGTGCCAGGGTGTTTTGGGTACAGAGTGTCACAGTGGGTCCCTGCTCTGTGCGGTGCCCAAGAATGGGGGAGGGGCATACTCCAGTTCCATGCGATGCGGGAGGGCGGGGGGAGAGGAGGGTCCCTGCTCTGTGTGATGCCCAAGGATGGGGGAGGGGCAGTATCAGAACGTCTCAGCATTGTTTTAACTCTATAGCTGAATTAGTCAGTAATTCGTTGTAATTAAACAGTCACTGGTTCACACCCCCAATAATTGAGCACTGACTGATTCTGTAATGTAGTATGTAAATATTACATGTCACTTATGGATGGGCAGATTGGGATTTGCAAGGACCCCAAGGGAGTTAGGCACACAGCTGCCTGTGCAGGGCAATGGGATTGGGTACCTGACTCCCTTAGGCCTTGTCTGTGTACCCAACTCAGTCATTTTAGAACCAGACTCAGCAAGGCTGGTGTGAACCCTTTGCTCTCTTCACATTGAGGGCATCCTGGAGCCATTGGTTTCACTGGGAAAGCTACACTGAACTGGGGGCTCTTCACCTGAGTTAGGGGGCTGACGCGGATCTGACAGTACTCACCCAGCCCAACTCTTTCTCACCTCCACAGACTTCCTTCAGTCTTTCCTTCAGACTGGTGGGGCCAGACGCTCATTAACGTGCAGGCCCCTTCACACCTTTCCAGCAGGCTCCAAGGATGTGTTACCTGGGATTAGCTAACTCAGGGTAGGACAGCAGCGAGGCTGCAGCAACTCACTTCTGGCTCAAGTGCAGCACCAGGCTGCCCCACAGGCTACGGCTCGAGCTGCTAACCTGTGTTAAAAGCCAAGTTGCCGGGTCTTCACTTCTATTTTAACCTGGGCCAGCTAACCCAAGTTAAATACACAGCAGCTCTCTTTGCAGCCCAGACCTGCCCTTGCAGTGAGCATCCATGGCCCCGGCACGGCCTTTGCCATTCACCCTCACGGCAAATATCTCGCTGCCCGCTCCCCACCTGCTGACTGTGAGAACCTGGGGCAAGGGCTGACTCTTCCTGTGTGTGCACAGCACCCAGCCCAGCGGGCCCTGATCCCAGGAGGAGCCTCCAGTGAGTCGCTACTGGCACACAAATATACTGCGCCCAGGAGCGCCGCCAGCTTTTTGGCCGCCCTAGGCAGCGGAAGGTCCCGCCCCTGAAATGCCGCCCCCGACAGAGGCAGTGGAAGGTCCCGCTCCCAAAATACCGCCGCCGACCGGGGCAGCCAAAGATCCGGCCGCCGCAGTCGCCGCCCCCCAAATGTTAGCACCCAATGGGTTGCGCCGGCCCTGACTGCGCCCCCACCCACCAGCGTGCTATAGTGTTGAGGGCAGGTTGGAAGGATGCGAGAGGGATTTCACGCTGACGGTTGCTTCATGGGCTGGGCTCGTTTCCTGCGACTCACTGAACCCAAACCGTTTCTTTCCTGTTGTTTCACAGAGCAGGGCTAACTCTGTCCCTTCCGCAGGCAGGAAACAGAGAGAAACTGCAGCACATCCTGTGTGTGCAGCACATCCTGTGTGTGCAGCACGGCATAGCTGGGGGAAGAGATGAAGAGCAGCCACCTGCCTGCTTCCCCCCAACCTGGGCCAGCAGGGGCCAAAACAGCCCAGGATCAGTTAGGACATCTCTCCCATCCCCATCCCAGACACACCCGACCCGAAGCGGGGGGGAGCAGGTGGCACAGAACCTGCCTCAGGGTCACTAACTCCACACATTCAAAAAACCCAAGGATGGCTTACAAATCATGAGATTTTTAACACGCAATGAATGTGGCATTCCCCGTCTTCGCCTTGATTGCGGGGCCCTTAGGGGCCATGTTTTCAACCTTTTCTCGGGGCCTGGAAGGGGGTTTCAATGAGATTCTCATGTGCTTACATCATTCCTGGACCTGAGGCTTTAAGAAAAACACCAAACAACATGAGACTTATGCAAACTGCAAGAGCTGGCAGCACTGCGGGGGGGAGCTGGCAGCACTGCTGGGGGGAGCTGGCAGCAGTCCCTATACTTGGGTTGCCCATTACTTTCCATTAGAAAGGATTCTTGTCGCCTCTTCTTTGAGAAGCTCTCCCACGTCTGTTGTTTGCAGCAGGTCCTTGATACTCAGCCAGGGGGACAGCCTTGGGCTAGTGAAGTGCCTCTTCTTTGTTTCATAAAATCCTGTTCCGCTATTGCTGAGATAGAAATGGGAAAACAGCCATTTCTCAGGAAATTTTTGGCACCCCGCCAAAATAAGAACTAAATCCACATGCATTCAAGAGGGCTGGGCATCTGCCTCCCCCAAAGCAGCAGCAGCAACAAGATGTGCTGGGCTGGGCACAGCTGGGAGCTGCCAGACTAGCTGCAGTGCTGCGGGTGGAGAGAGAGCAGGACTGGAAACCTCCCCAGTGGCCCATTCCCACCCTCTTGGGATAACACGAGGGTCTGGAGTTCCCCCAGTTCTGGAAGTCGAGGGAGACAGAGAGCACAGTGAACCATCTCCCCCGCACCCCCCGACCAACCAACCCCCTTTAGATCCAGCACCAGGGCCCAGCAGTCCAGTCCCCCTGGAACAATGCCTTGCCTGGCCCCAGATAACATAATCCTGTAGCCCCAGTGTGAGCAATCGGTGCTGAAATGCTGATGGCTCAGGGTTAAAACTCTACTGCTGGTGCACAGTGAGGGGCTCATCACCACTGTGCATAACAGAATCTGTTTTTTCTTTGTAAAAAGCCCCTAGGATATTGCCTGCAGTAAATCAACGTTACAAGACAGTTATTTCGGGTGCTCACAAGTTTGGAAATGCCAGCTGTACACCTTCTGGTTGCTTGTGCAGCCCTTGTTCTGCCCTTTGGACACACACATCAGGTACAGTCTATGATTACATGATACCACATGGGTTTCCCATCGTACCCCTGCCTCATTCAATAGCCAGGTCGCACGCACAAGGGGAAAGAATGAAGGTTGTGTCAGTCTGGCACTTCGAACCTACTGAATGTCCTTGGTGGTGTGTTTTCGATACACTGCCGCCGAGTGAAAGTGCCGTACACACACCGCTATGCTGGCTGGACTTCCCAGAGGATTCCATCTCCCCAGGAACTGAGTCTTACCCAGTCCCTGACTGCTGGGCAGGGCGCCTCCTGTGTGCACCTGACACAGCCTGACATCTTCAAACACATTCTGGAGTGGCAGGAGAAAAACATCCCCAGATGCTGCTGGCTCCTCAGTTACCAGATATGCGGTAGCAGCAGGATCCAGTGCTCTCCCTGCCCGGGGACCTGACATTTACTCTCTGACGTTGTCGCGCCTACAGGATACAAACACCGAGCGGCTTCCAGGAACACACCACGCTCATCCTCCCAACAGTGTGTTTATTAATGAGCCTACATCAAACTTTGCGTCCCTGGATCCAGCACCTGGGGGGCTTCTTGCCCTGGACGATGAGCCCAAAGGAGAGTTGGATCACATGTAGGGGTGCAGACCAAGCTAGATGGCCCCCAGTGCTTTCATCAGCAGTGTCTGGTGGGCCCAGAACATTGCATGGGAGTGCCAGGAGAAGGACCCCAGGTCAATGGCCAGAAGCAGGGAAGACAGGGGCAGGGGACCTGCAGGAGAGACCAAGAGAAGGGTGTCAAGAGGTGGTGACTGCCATGCAGACCTTCTAACACCCCCCACCTCTCTAGATCTATCCTCTTTGGAACCCCCTTTCAGGTAGTTGAAAGCAGCTATCAAATCCCCCCTCATTCTTCTCTTCTGGAGACTAAACAATCCCAGTTCCCTCAGCCTCTCCTCATAAGTCATGTGCTCCAGCCCCCTAATCATTTTTGTTGCCCTCCGCTGGACTCTTTCCAATTTTTCCACATCCTTCTTGTAGTGTGGGGCCCAAAACTGGACACAGTACTCCAGATGAGGCCTCACCAATGTCGAATAGAGGGGAACGATCACATCCCTTGATCTGCTGGCAATGGTCCTACTTATACAGCCCAAAATGCTGCTAGCCTTCTTGGCAACAAGAGCACACTGTCGACTCATATGCAGCTTCTCATCCACTGTAACCCCTAGGTCCTTTTCTGCAGAACTGCTGCTTAGCCATTCGGTCCCTAGTCTGTAGCAGTGCATGGGATTCTTCCATCCTAAGTGCAGGACTCTGTACTTGTCCTTGTTGAATCTCATCAGATTTCTTTTGGCCCAATCCTCTAATTTGTCTAGGTCTCTCTGTATCCTATCCCTACCCTCCAGCGTATCTACCACACCTCCCAGTTTAGTGTCATCTGCAAACTTTCTGAGGGTACAGTCCATGCCATCCTCCAGATCATTAATGAACAAACAGCACATGACAGATGTTAGCCATGTCATTTCATGCATTACTGGAAGATCCTCAGACACAATGGTGATGAGCACAGTATAAGAACTGATATAGAATAAAACAGAATTCCCCATTTGCAGTGAAACTCAGTGCAGCTCCGCTACATAAATCCAGGGCTTTGTAACAGAATTTAGGTCTAAAGCAGGGCCGGCTCTAGGCACCAGCAGAACAAGCTGGTGCTTGGGGGCGGCACATTTTTAGGGGCGGCATGGCCGGCGCCAGAATGCCGCCCCTAAAAATGTGCCCCGGCCGCCCTAGCTCACCTCCGCTGCTGCTGCCACGGCGCGCGAAACAGCTGATTCGCGCGCTGCTACTCGCCCCCCCTCCCTCCCAGGCTTGAGAGCCTGGGAGGGAGGGGGAGCAGCGGCATGCGAATCAGCTGTTTCGCGCGCCGCAGCGGCTCGGGGTCTCCCCTTCCCTCCCAGGCTCTCAAACCTGGCGTGGGGAGACTCCGAGTGGCCGCGGCACGGGTGCCGCTTCTCCGCCTCCTTCCCTCCTAGGCTTGAGAGCCTGGGGGGAGGAAGCAGGGCTGGGGATTTGGGGAAGGGGCGGAGTTGAGGCGGGGCCGGGGGTGGGGTAATTAAAGAACCGGGGGGGGCGGGGAGGGGGGCGGCCAAAATTGTTTTTGCTTTGGGCGGCAAAAATCCTAGAGCCGGCCCTGGTCTAAAGTGTTTTAGAATACCAGGGGCCTAACTAATAGGTTTTGGATCGGGTTTTGCAATGTAAAGGGCAGACAATAGACAAGCAGGTGGGGGAAAGTGGGGACCCTTTGCTGGATCTGTCCCCCCATCCGTCACTGCCCAAGTTTGAATGTACAGTCATTCTGCTCTGGAGAGCAGCTGACATTTGTTGTCCTAAGCAACAAATACTGCAAAGTATCCCATTTGCTTCTTCTCAAGGCCTCCCTGAGCGATCAGCTGTCCCTGTTAGGGCAGAGCAAGGTTTGCCCCATCCAGCTAGGAGGATGTGCATTTTCTACATGGCACAGTGAACAATGTGGAGGAAGAGTTACTCCGTGGTTGCTGAAATTGGGGATGAACATCTCTGCTAGATGACCTCTATTTACAATAAACAGAACATGGGGGGATCATTCAGTGCTAAATTTAGCAGTAGGCAAACATACATGATACATTTTGCATTTATGTATAATACAATTCTGAGTAGGTAACACCATTGTGAACACCTGTGCATTTATTCATAGACCAATATGGCAGGGGGGAATGGTGTCTCACATTCATGGAAACATGCATAAATATTACAACGACCCCCCAGTATATAAGAATGGTTCAAAGGTTCCCACTACCAGCCTAGAAACATCCAGCTTCAAACAACACCTGAGCAACTGCAGCTTACCAAAGAGAAATGGCTTCAGGTACCTTTTTATATCTGAATTGTGAAGTATTGTGAACATCAGTGCAGGCTCAGGATAGTGGGACCCAGTGCAGAGAGAGGACAGTATTGCCGTGTGCAGTGTAAACTCAATGTCTATGGTAAAAGATGGGACATTCAAACCCGATAAAGGAAATATGTTTTCACACAATGCGTAATTAGCTTGTGGAACTCACTGCCACAGGAAGATGTGGAGGCCAAGAATTTAGCAATTTTAAAAGGGGATTGGACATTTCTATGGACACAGGAATATCCAGAGTTTAAACTTCTATTACTAACAAAAATTATGAAGTCATATTAAATCTGCTGCTCCAGGGCTTAAGACAATCTCTAACTATTAGAGACCAGGACCTATATGTGGGGGCAGATTATTTCATACCTGCTGATGCAGGATCCTTGCACCTGGTGCAGCTGGTGCTGGGCAGTGTTAAAGCCAGGATACTAGACTAGAGGGGCCTCAGGTCTGATCCAGCCTGGTGATTTCTGTGTTCCTAAGCAACAGGGAGGTTATCATTTTAATCACACAAAAGTCGGGAAGTTCTATGTTATGGTTTTTAAAGCTCAGCTCCATTACACTAATCCTAAGGGTGGCCAATGTAGAGGGGGTTGTAAGCTTGTTGGGGCAGGGATAATCTCTGCTGTGTTTATACACCGTCTAGCACAAAGAGGTCCTGGACCATGACAGATAATAAAACAGCTGATTTGCTGGGGCATGTGGGTATGTTCAGGGGTGCTGGAGCAATAGGGCATAGCTGCCCCCATCTAGCACATCCACACCCCTGCTGCAAAGGAGACTTGCTCCACCCCTCGCTGATCCCCAGCCCTGCAGCTGCCAGAGGTCAGCATCCCCTGGGATAAATCCTGCCTGGCTCCCTGCTGATGGAGTAGGTCTGACAAGTGGGGTGCAGGAGGCTCTCTTCCCTTTGTCAGCTCCTGGGGGGGCGCTCTCATTCAAGGAAGGGGAGTGAAAGGGGAAGGGGGACGGAGACTGCAGGAGACTAATGAGACTCATTTGCTCCACTCCCATCTCTCACCTTAAACTCATCTTCAGGCTCCTAAGGGTTAAACCCTGCTCCACATGTGCCAAGAGAACAAACCTGTCAGTCTTGGAAGACAACGCTCTAGTGGGTGTTTTCCCCTTTTCATTAGCAACACGTATTTACTCTGATTCCAGATGTTTTGTCTGGGAACATCCTTTGTTCTGGGCTCAGTGACACCTTGTGTTCACTATGGTTCAGGATATACCCTGCTGGTCTGGCCCAGCCCTTAGCTCTGCCCCTGCCTCACCCTCGCTCTTCAAGTTTTATCTCCTTTCTCAAGCCATATACACTTTGTCTGGGCTGGGGACCTCCACGTTCAGATGCCAGCTGATCTCAGATACAGGGAGAGTTGCTGGCTTTCCATGGCACTGCATTGCTCTGATCAGCAGAGTAGCTCAGCCTATTGGGATGCTAGGATGCCTCTCTGGGAAATAATATATGGAGATATACCTATCTCATAGAGCTGGAAGGGACCCTGAAAGGTCATTGAGTCCAGCCCCCTGCCTTCACTAGCAGGACCAAGTACTGATTTCGCCCCAGATCAAAGATTGAACTCACAACCCTGGGTTTAGCAGGCCAATGTTCAAACCCCTGAGCTATCCCACCCCTTGGCTTGTGACAGTCTGTGGTTTGGTCTGGTTTGAGGAGCCTGTGACAGTTTCACAGGTGTGACTGACAGCCACTAATGTAATTCCCCCTTGGCCATAATACGTGGAATAATCAATGGCTCGGGTGTTTAAGTAACACAAACTGTGGGGGGGAAATTGTGCCCCAAAATATTTGCACCTGAAAAAATGGCAATTAGGTGAAGACCAACCTGTACGTGTGCGCATTAATCCCTGACTCAGGGAACTCATGAGATATTTGTCTGCTACAAAGTAGCTGGAACTGAAGTAGAAGGAAGCCAGTCCTCGGAACGACCAGTTTATGAAGCCTGGCTCGTCTCATCTGTTATTGTAAAGACTGTGTTCATTATTACCGAATATTAACAATGCAAGATTGCTCAGTAATTTCACTGACCCGGAAATGTTTATATTTGTCCCTCACTTACTGTTCCCATGCCCAAAGAAGCCATTTGAGAATCATGATGTCGGGGGATGAGAATTTCCTCTTTTTTATGAGGAAATCCACACTCAACTACACACTAGGAGAAAGGTGTGTTCTTCTCTGGTGTTAGCTAACTAACACAAGGGAACATCACAGTGAAGCCAATGCCATGTATAGTTTTCACACACATTAGCAGGTTGAGGTAAACACAGTTAACATACGTTAATTCTACAACTGGCTAGTCTTCACTAGGAGTTTACCTCATGTTAGTCTATACACCCTTCTTCTGAGGGCAGACGAGGCCTGATGGAGAAAATGTTGGACACCATGGGGGAGGGAGGATGAAATCTCTTAGGTTTCATAGGACCATGAGGGCTCCTCCTCAGCCGGGAAAGAAGAACAGCGGCGTCCAGAAACAATATCAGCTGCGTAAGACTCAAAAGGCTTTGGTGGGAGAGGGACAAAGAGATTTTCCGTGTGTTTTGAGGAACTTTTGAACACAATTAACATCCAATAAAACAAAAATATTGAGAAGAGGAACGTAGCCGGTGAGATGACAGCCAGACTTTCCAGTCTGGTGCTCTAGGATTAGCCAGGACAGAGATGCACTGCCCTGGAACCTGTACACATGATATCAGGATCAATAAACATTTCTAAGCAGTGATCTTTAGATCATTGATCAGATAGAAATGTAGTTTATCCCAAAGCCCCAGTACCACCCACTGGCAACACCAACTCCCCTTTGCAACCATAATGCTCAGCATCACCCAACTCCCACCTGTACCCAGAACTTCCAGCACCACCTACTGGCATCACCCACCTCACCTCGGAACCCAGGACCGCCAGCACCATCCATTGGCATTAGACCTTGCACCTGGCACCACTTGCCAGCATTACCCCCACACACACGCCTGCCCCAGCATCCAAGAACCTCACTAAAGCTCTGTTTCTGCTTGCACTGGGCAGGCACTGGTGAAAGAGACTGGCTTTATTTCTGCCCTTGGAGGGAAGAAGAGGAGGTGGGGCTGCAGTGCTGGGGAGTATGTGTCCACTGAAGCCTGTGATCGTAGTGTGCAATCCACTCCACGCCTCTAACAATTACAGAGTGTTTTACATTTTCAAAGCACTGCCCCAATATTAACTAAACCTCCCCAGTACCCCAGGAAGATGTATGAGTATCAGTACCCCAGCTGGCAAAGGGGGAACTGGGTCACAGAGATTAGGACCAACATGTTTAAATCTGGCTGTCTAAAGTCAGGCATTGTAAATCCATATTTAGACTCCTAAAGAAGTGTCCTGAATTTCAGGCATGCTGGGTGCTGCCACTGATTGCAAGGGGAGCTGTGGGTGCTCAGCACTTCGGAGCCAGCACACTCGTATTTAGGCGCCCATGTTTGAAAGTTTTGGCTTTCAACTCTCAAAGGCTGTTTCCCCATCTGTAAAATGGAGGCAAGGACTCTCTGCCCCCTTTGTAAAGCAGCAGGTGCGCCCTGGGTAAGGAGGAGGGCACGCTGGCTCAGCAACTGTGGAGCAGAATTTCCACAGTCATCACAGAACAGGCCAGAGGGAGAGAGTTGGGGTGGGGGATGAGCATGAGAGAATCTTAAAAATACAAGAAAAGGTCTGTCCCTTTGGCACTGTACTTGCATATTGCTTGTCTAATCCAGTTTATTTTATACAGAAATAACTTCATGGTAATACAAATGGGTAAGTACAATGAGTACAAAGGCCAGGGTTTGGAAAAGAGCTACAAGAATGAGTCAAGGTCTGGAAGACCGGCCTCTCAGTGAAAGACTCAGTCTGTTAATTGTCCAAGAGAAAGCTAAAAGGTGACCTGATTCTGATCTGTAAGGACCTCCAGAAGGTGAAGATTTCTGATCATAGAGGGCTCTTTGATCCAGCACACAAGGCAGAACAAGAGCCAACGGATGGAAGCTGAAACTGGATGAATTCAGACAAGAAATAAGGAGCACATTTGTAACGACAAGGGTAATTCATCATGGGAACAGCTTATTCAGGGACGTGGGGCATTCGCCATCACTTGTGGTCAGTCAGGCAGCACTGGGTATCTTTTGGAGAGGTACTCTCGAGCTCAACCAGAAGTTCTGGGCGTGATGCAGGAATCCCTGGTTGCGGTTGTCTGGCCTGTGCTACACAGGAGGTGAAAAAAGATCATCAAAATGGTCTTAAATGTATGAAGCAGTCACCAGCTGCCCCTTTGGACCCCCCCACACCATCAGCTTCCCCTATGTGCCAGCCCTGGAAAGAGCAGAGGATGAAAGGGGCTTCATTGTAGCCTCCCCCACTCACCCCCATTAGGCCACTGCCCCCAGGATTACTGACACCTCCCCTTTCTTTTGCAGGGTCATATTTTTCTCCTCTGCTCTTTGTTGCAATCATCCTGGGGCTGCAGTGGCCCCGGGGGGCAGCAGCTTTCCCCGCCATGCCCCTCTCCAGTCTGTTTGCCAATGCCGTGCTGAGGGCCCAGCACCTCCACCTGCTGGCTGCTGACACATACAAAGAGTTTGTAAGTATCACGGGGTCGGGCCCTTGGACTCCCATGTGATTTGAAAATGGGATCATCTTTCCCCACAAACATGTTCAGTTTGTGGAGTTCTCTCCAATCCTGGGCAGGGGTTCCAAACTCATTTATATCCCAATCTCCATATTCCCATACATCCCTCATGTCTTCCACCTTTCCCAGCAACCACCTTTAATCTTCTTCCTGCACCCGTCTCCTCCCTCTTCCTCACGTTTCCCTGCCCTCCCCGCCCCCACATTCTCCTTCTCACCCTCCACATTTCCTTGTCCCCTCATGGCATTACAGTTCAGTTTCCAAAGCCCAGAGTGGCTCAGCCACCTTCACTAAGGGGAACCTGGCATCAGCGCCCCTGCAAGCCATGGGAGATGACACATCTTTACAAGACTTACTGTGTGCAAGGAGTGTATAATTTACATATGGAGCTGGCAGACCTTCGGCTTTCCAAAATCATCTGGTTTTTGCTACCTTAGCTTGCAGAAATACAAATGGGATCATAGGCACCAACTTTCCCTGGCGCCGGTGGGTGCTCGCGCCCCCCCCCACCCGACTCCACCCTTTCCCCGGCCCTGCCCCACCCCCATTCCAATCCCTTCCCCAAAGTCCCCACCCCAACTCCGCCCCGTCCCTGCCCCTATTCGACCCCTTCCCCAAATCCCTGCCCCAGCCCTGCCTCTTCCCCAAGTGCACCGCGTTCCCCCTCCTCCCACCTCCCTCCCAGGCTTGCCACACGAATCAGCTATTTCGCAGCGCAAGCGCTGGAAGGGAGGGGGGAGAAGCAGGACGCGGCGGTACGCCCAGGGGAAGAGGCAGAAGCAGAGTGGAGGCGAGCTGGGGCGGGCCGGGGAGCTGCTGGTGGGTGCTAAGCACCCACCAATTTTTCCCCATGGATGCTCCTTTGTCCTTCCTTTGTCATGTCCTTCCTTTGAGAAGCTAAACTGAATATTGCATGTGTTATTTCATAGCACAGATCTAGTCAGAGGGTGATCTTTAGCCTTAGTAACTAGTTGGCCAACATGTTAGCTCATCAATGGAATTGCATGCCATTTCCCACCTGCCAGCCCTTCACAGCAGCTGTCACTTTTTGGTTCATTTTCCTATCTTGTTAACAGTACAGTTTGGTTCAGCCTGGGGAGAAGGGTCCCAGGCCCCTTCCCAGGGCACGAGCAAGAGCAGTTCTCAGTGTGTTTGGGATGTTTTCACAGGAACGGACCTATATTCCAGAGGAGCAGAGGCATTCCAACAAAATTTCCCAATCAGCATTTTGTTATTCAGAAACCATTCCTGCTCCCACAGGAAAAGATGATGCCCAGCAGAAATCAGTAAGTTGTCTTCTACTGGCAAATACATTCTGGCAGCAGAGCCGCTTCTGAAAAGAGGGTTTCCAACAGGACTCTGCATTGTCTGAGGTAGCTCCTTAGTGCCTGCACAGTAAAACTATAGCTAAGCTAAACTGGGCTGGCCCTGGACAGTACCTGAAGAGGAGACCTCTGAGGATCAAGTTCAGGCTACTGCATGAAGTGCCCCAACATGGTACTCAGGGGAGGTTGCTAACTTCCCAACGGGAGATAAAAGCAAAAGGCACTTAGCCACTTGTGCTCATTAACCATCCTGTGGCATTTTTCTGAGCAGGAGTTGTTCCAGGTGTCCTGGCCAAATTCTAGTTTGGAGAATTCCAGTCTGTCTCTTTAAACTCCCCTTGTAGAATCATCAGGATTCCTCACTTCCTATCCCAAGCAGTCATGTAGTGTAGCTCTTAGATAGATGCCACATTCCACCTCCTTTGGGGGTAAAGCAATTCTGGCATATGTAAGGTGTGTAAAATGTTCTGGGATGAAGGGTGCTTTATGAGAGACACTGCTCTTTGCATCGCCCTTTTCACCATGAGTGACCTTGAAGGGTACTGCATAGGGAGAGGACAGGCTTTGTTCTCAGCTATGGTATAAACTGTAACAACTCACACATCGGGAAGGCTTGGGCAGTATATTGTCCACACAGAAGAGAATTTCTGGGTGATGCTCCCCAGACCACGTATGGCTTTATCTCAGTTTAAGCAAATCAGTGCTCCAGAGTTCATTTCAGTCACATTCTGTTTCAGAGTGGAAAGCACATTCCTGTTGCTTAGAAGACACCTTTCCTGCAGAGCTCTGACCCCAATTTATTTTCATTTCAGGACATGGAGCTGCTTCGGTTTTCACTGATTCTCATTCAGTCCTGGTTAAACCCCGTGCAGTTCCTAAGCAGGGTGTTCACCAACAGCCTTGTGTTTGGCACCTCAGACAGAGTCTACGAAAAACTGAGAGACTTAGAAGAAGGTATCCAGGCTCTGATGAGGGTAAGCAGCAGCATGTGACATGATTACAGAATCATATGGCTCTCCCGGACTCCAGCAGACAGAGCTTTCTTGGGGGCTGGCTCAAGACTCGCCCAGGGACTAGAGACCATCCCAAACTTCCCCACTTCCCGCTCCAAATGCAAGGTGCATTTCTTTGACCTTCCTTCTCGAACATAAACATATGGCAACACGTACGTGTAGACAGAGCCGGCTTTAGGAAGTGCGGGGCCCGATTCGAACAGTTTTGACGGGGCCCCGGCAGGGATGACTGAAAAAAAAAAAAAAAAAAAAACACGTAAAAAAACATGTGGGGCTTGTACTCACCGGGCGGCACTCGTAGTCTTCGGCGGTTTGTCCTTCACTCGCTCCGGGTCTTTGGTGGCACTGAAGGACCTGCTCTGAAGTGCTGCCGAAGACCCTGTGCGAGTGAAGGACCCGCCGCTGAAGTGCCACCGAAGACCCGGAGCGCTGCTGGGTGAGTAAAAATTAAAAAGGAGCCTCTAGCCAGGGAAGGGATTCTCGGCCGCTTGCCCCCACCCCAGCGGCTCTGCCACTGGGCGCGGGGCCCTCTTAGGCGCGGGGCCCGATTCGGGGGAATTGGTGGAATTGGCCTAAAGCCGGCCCTGCGTGTAGACCAGTGTTTTCCCCAAGAAATAAAATTATAGAGGTGGTATTTGAATTTACAGGGGGGTTGGAAAACGACTAAATTGGCAACACGTTAACTAGTTGACCATTGGGGTAGGAGTATGAGGGAGGGGGGAGTGTACACTGTGTACAGATACAGAAATGAAAAAAATAAAAACAAAATGCTCCCCTTCACACTCTTGTCCCCTTGGGAGAGGATGAATGAACAAACACATGACAGATGCGAGTCACATTGCTTACTGCAGTATTGGAAGGCTTTCAGATACTATGGTGATGAGTGCGGTATAAAAACCAATAAAGAATAGAATAGTATAGAACAGACTAGAAAGTCCTTTCCAAGCCTATAATTAAACAATATTTTAATAGGATATATCTGTCTTGTAAGTGGCACTATAAGAAAGATTGCTATATCCCTTGACAAAATACTTTGTCAGTGTTAATGTAAATATGCCCTGTAATATTTCGCAAAAACAAACAGAAGTTGAGAAAATTATCAGTTGCAGAGAAAAAAAAAAGAAGAAGCAAATGTATGTGTCCCCAAGCAATCTTAACTCCACCGCAGCAATGGTAGGCGCCTAATTTTTTCAGTATTCTGCTGATATTCCTAACTATGTGTAACCTAAATAATCATTGGCATGAGCTTGCACCTGCTTGTTTCTTTGTCATTTCCATGCTCAAGTGGCCACATGTGAGATGCACTGATACAAGAAGAAAGTCTTTCTATAATACAATCCATGGAGAACACAGATAGTCTAAACTTCACACTGGGGGACCCGATTCTCCATGCCCTTACACGTGTGTTACACTCTGCTGAAGCTGATTGTTACAACAATATCAAAAAGCTGTAAGGAGTGCAGGCTTCTGTCCTGAAATGTGTGTGTTCCATCACTGGGAGTATGGAGTTTTATAAAAAGAGGGATCATCTGTCCCACCCCTTCCCTGGAGAATCAATGCTTCTCAGCCCAGCCGCTTCATAGTGGTTCTACTCTGAAAAGCGCCTTTTTAAAATGTGAAAGTGTTTATGGTCTCTCAGGGATTTCGAGTGTGCTCAGTTTATAAGTAAAAGGTGGGGATTTTTCCCACACTGCCAGCATTGCAAACTCAGCCTGGGCTCTGAAACCCAGATCTGTAAGAATATTTAGGTGCCTAAAGATGCAGACAGCAGCTGAGTGGGATTTTCAGAAGTGTCTTGGGAGTCCCAGGAGAGTTAGACACCTACATATCCAGCTGCATCTTTAGGCAACTAAAAATGTCTGGCCCTGAGAGTCAAGCTGCGTTCTTTCCTTCTCACACATCAACAGCACTCCACGTACACCAGTACTCAATTCCTGGGCAGAGTGATGCTGAGAAGCCAGTCAAATAATCAGGTTTCCATTTCAAGCAGTGCTTACCTGGCCAAAAAAGCTAAAAAAGCTCCAGCTGGTGCACAAATCTTTTCAGCCAGGAGCAGCAGGAGCCTGGTAACATCAGCTAAAGATTTCTCCACTGGGACTGCAAAGTGTTAAAGAGAAAAGAGGTTTATTTCACCAGCTCACCAAAGTGAGCACTTTGGCCAGCTGTGTTACTGAGACACCTAGGCAGTCTCCAGCCTGTTTCATACATGCATCCGCTCACCATTGTGTCTTGTCCGGGACCCTGTCTAGCTTTCTTCCTGAAGACTATAGTTTAATACGTCCACAACCGTACATGTATAATTGCTCTACTTGTGAAAATGTGTATGTGAAAGAATGTGCACAAGTGGAACATGAGCTCTGAACAGCAACATGGTACCCACCTCCTTTATGGCTAGATGGGAAACTATCTTCTGTTGTAACATGGGGGGCTGGATTGAGAACCATTGATTTTAAACATACTGTATGTGCTTGAAGTCTACAAGAAGAAAATGGAACAGGGGAGGGAAGCAGCAGGTAAGGGACCATCCCAAGGTCTACAGGAATCCCAAAGAGGAGCTTGCATCCTGCGCACCCTTTGGTAAAATTCATAGAGGGCGATCCACATCATCTACTCCCTTCTGCCCCTCCTTTCCACCCCACCTCTCCCCCTCCCTCCCAGCTGCCTGAGGGGGTGTGCTGGGTTTGACAGCAGCTCCTCTCCCCAGCACACTCCCTCTTGCAGGCCAGTGCTAACTCTCAAAAGCACCGATGCAAGTGTGCTAAGCCCACACCACACCACCTGCCTAAATGTGGTCTCCGGCTTTCCGTGCCTGTGAAAGCACCTTCTTCAGGAGTGCCGAGACTGGGAGGCACTGAGCTGTGCGGGCACCTTGGCATTTGTTTCCCTGGTCCCAGGCCTTTGGGCTCGGATATGCCAGCCCCAGAGCCGTTCCCTCCCGTCTAAGCTGCCCTGTCCCCACAGGAGCTGGAAGATGGAAGCCTGCGGGGATTTCAAGTCCTCAGACCCACTTATGACAAGTTTGACATCAATCTCCGGAACGAAGACGCCTTGTTAAAGAACTACGGCCTGTTGTCCTGCTTCAAGAAAGACCTGCACAAGGTGGAGACCTACCTGAAACTGATGAAGTGCCGGCGCTTCGGGGAGAGCAACTGCACCATTTGAGGGCAGGAGCACGGCTCTGTTACCCCAGTGCACGAGGTTAGCGTGCGCCGGCCTGGGTGACCCCCTTAGTGACGAGACCCCCCGAGGCTGAGGGGCCTGTGAGCAACCTAGTGTCCCGCTAGCTGCGTGTCTGGAGGGGCCGCAGAATGATGCCCCCCCCCCTTGTACCGAAACCCTTTGTGCCCGCAGAGAATAAACGAGCTCGAAGCGCAGCGCTGTCCGCAGCATCTCACTGCTTCCCCCGGCTCCTCACACAGCCGGACCCCGCTCCCAGCCCCGGGCTCGGGTCTCCCTGGGCGGACGGGCCCGGCAGCGCGGCTGGGTTCTCCGCCGTGGTGCCCACGGGGGCTGTTCGCCGCGGACCTCAGAGCGGCGCCCGGGCCCGGCCGGGGAAAGGGATGAGCCGGGCCTGGGGGCAAGGGGCGGCGCGAGGCGGCCAAGGCAGCAAGAGGCGAGGCCAGGCGGAGCAGGGGGCGGGGCGGGGCGGGTCCGGGCCGGGCGGTGGTTGGCTAGAGGCGGGTCCGGGACGGGCCGTGGTTGGCTGGAGACGAGGCGAAGCGGGGCCGGGCGGTGGTTGGCTGGAGGCGAGGCGAAGCGGGGCCGGGCCGGGCCGTGGTTGGCTGGAGGCGGAGCCGGGCCGGGCCGTGGTTGGCTGAAGGCTGTTGCTGGCGCCCCGCATGGCGCTGGCGGCCAGCCCCGAGGTGCTGGCGTTCCGGGTCCCTACGGAGAGCGGCAAGGCCCTGCTGGTCTGGGGGTTAGAGGAGGGGGCGGAGGTGAGACCCAGGGCGGCGGCGCTGGACCCAGGGGACTCCCGCCCCGCCCCGCCCCGCCCCGTGCACGGACTTGCCGTGGGACCCCCCCCCGGGTCACTGCTGGGATCGCTAATGCCCGCAGGAGGCGGGAGATCCAATCTCCGGGTTCAGGGTTTACGGCGGTGCCAACTTTCCACTGGCACAAACCCGGACACCCGCCCCTCCTCCGAGCCCCTCCCCCTCCCGCCGCTGCTCTCCCCCACCCTCACTCATTTTCACCGGGCTGGGGGTGCAGGAGGGGGCTCTGGGCTGAGGTGTGGGGTGGGGTTGGGGATGAGGGGTTTGGGTGTAGGAGGGGGCTCTGGGCTGAGGCATGGGGTTGAGGTGTGGGGGGGGCTAGTGTGGGGTGGGACTGGGGATGAGGGGTTGGGGTGCAGGAGGGGGCTCTGGGCTGGCACTGAGGGGTTTGGCGAGCAGGAGGGGGATCCGGATGGGCCAGGGGTGTGGGAGGAGGTAAAGGCTCTGGACTTGGGGGGTCGGTTCTGGGGTGGGTGCAGAAAAGGGTTCAGGGTGGAGGGGCTTTGGGCTTGGGCAGGAGGTTGGGTTATAGGGAGGAAGAAGGGCTCTGTCCGGGAGTGCGGGTTCTGGGGTGGGGCCAGCAATTGGGGGTTTAGGATGTGGGGGGGATCAGGGCATGGGTGGGGAGGGGTAAGGGCTTGGGGTGGGGCTAGGGATTAGGAGTTTAGGGTATAGGAAGATGCTCTGGGCTGGGACTGAGGGGTTTAGAGGATGGGAGAGGGATCGGGGCAGGGGGTTGGGGCTATGGGAGATGCTTATCTCAGGCAACTGCCAGAAGCAGTGGCATGTTCCCCCTCCAGCTCCTACGTGGAGGCGTGGCCAGGTGGCTCTGCGCGCTGCCCTGTCCTCAGGCGCCACCCCCACAGCTTCCATTGTCCATGGTTCCCGGCTAATGGGATCAGCGGAGCTTGGGCGTGGGCAGCGTGTGGAGCCCTTTGGCTGCCCCTACGCTTTGGAGTTGGAGGGGGCACATGTTGCTGCTTATGGGAGCCATGGCAGGCAGGGAGCCTACCTGAGCCCCACTGCACCGCCGACCAGACTTTTAACGGCCTGGTCAGCAGTGCTAACCGGAGCCACCAGGGTCCCTTTTTGACCAGGCATTCTGGTTGAAAACCAGACACCTGGCAACCCTGTTTGTACACCAGTCTCTCAATGTTATAGGTGACAATTTCCTCAATCAAAAAGTGTTGTTGTACATGATGCAAGAGAATACATTAGACCTCGTCATGCCAGTACCGGGTTTACAATGGCTCCGGTGGCACCAGGTCCACACTTGGAAGGGGCCCAACAAAGTGTTAATCCAGCCTGGGTCACAGCCCAGCAATGCGAAGAGTCAGCAACTTCCCAGGGCCAGCTGAAACACTCAGCCGCCTGGGGGAGCGCAGTGTGCAGGTGCAACAGAGACTGGGTGTTGCAGGGTGTGCTGGGAGTTGTAGTTTGCATGCTGCTGTGTTCCGCTGGGCCCCTGGGATCTGCACTGGCAGCTGCACTACTAGTCCCAGAATTCCCCATGCCATGCTATCAGCCACCCCAGCTGAAGTGCGCGGAGCGGACCAAAAAGAATCCCAAGCAAGGAAATGGTCTGGTGCAGGGCAAGGATTCCTGGCGCTAATCCCGCTGCGCCTTCCCTCCCTTTGGGGCACAGGATGGGAGCTCCTGTCTCCCCCATTCTCCTAGGGCAATGGGGAGCTGGGGGCAGCTGCGGTGCTGTGACTCCCAGGTGGTGTGCAGCCCCCCAGTGACCATGATGCCCAGAGGCACCTGGGTACTGTCTCGACCCTTCAACTTCAGGATGGGGGGTGGTCTGTGGGAGCAGCAGGGGTGGTGACGGCAGGGCTTGTCAGTGCTGGCTGCTGCACCCCCTGTCAGTGGGAATGCCCAGAAACTGTCCCCCTGCAATCCAGGGAGGGGGTGCAGTGTGGTTTGGGGGGAAAGGGGCAGTTGTGGGGGAAGTCCAGGTGCAATATAGAAGCCGGTGGTGACTCCATGTGGGGGGTGTAGGAGAAGCAGGGTGTTAAGGTGGGAGTTGGTGTGGTGGTGGTGGGGGGGGAGTCTGGGTTGGCTCAGTGCGGGGGGATAGTAGAAGGGAGGGAGGTGACAGCCCAGGGGTGAAAGTGGGGCGGGGGGGCAGGCAGTAGTAGGGAGATTGAGGAGAGCCCTTCTTTGGGGGTTAGTTGTGTGGGGTGGAGGGAGAGCCCAGGTGTGAAGGTTAGTGTAGGAGCTTGAGGCTGGATTGTGGTAGCCTTTGGAGTAAAGTGTGTGTCTCTCTCTCTGGCTCTTTCTCCCTGCAAAAGATGGGCACCAACAATTTTCCTCCCAACACTCTGCCCCAAAGTTTTGTAAACATTATTGTACCAAAGTAGAAAATACAACTTTAAAAAAATGTATTCATGAAACATAACTCTGGGTGGTGGTGAGGGGAGATGCAGGTGTGACACCACTGACTGCTACATCCAGAATTAATATGGCTCGTAAGTGTGCTAATTAAGCACTTATGTTCAGGGGCCCAAGCCGGCCCTGAGTGTTTAAACAAAAGGACAAAATTAACAACCCCCTTTCACACAAACCAAATTCAGTGGTATTGTGGGTACGTTGCTGTTAGCCCAGTTTGTTCTCTATGGGCTGAGTGGAGGTCTCAATCAAGTGTGGCTTCAAATATCTTACTTTGTTTTTGAATAAATGTTTCCAACCCCATCCTGGCAATACCACATTTACTATGGCATCAATGGTGCTGTCACGCCGGGCCCACACTTGGAAGGGGCCTATCACAACCACTGGGGGGCCCACAAATATGTTTGGTGCCGGGCCCACAAAAGGTTAATCCGGCCCTGGTCATGACACATAGGAATTAATCACAGAACTAAACATTAATAGTAACTTAGGTACAAGTGATCATGACTTGACTACATTTGTATTGTGCACATTGAATGAATGCCAGATGGGGGGCTTTAAATGGGCCAATTTCACAAAGCTGAAAACAGTTATGAGCCAGATTGTCTGGGAGGGAAGAATTTAATCAGAAAAATGTGAGTGATAATTGGGAAGTGAATTCTTTAAGAATGCTTTACTACCTGCCCTAAAAGCCACAATCAAGGAAGTAGGCCATAACTGGTTTAAAAAAAACAAGCTGGTTTAGAGGGGAAGTAAAGGCAGCTATAAAATATATAAATGGAAGAAAGGGGAAGTTGATAATAATGAATATGAATCACAAGCTAGGAGTTGTAGAAAATTAGTAGGGGAGCAAAGGGGACAGAACGAGAAATCTACGGCCAGCAGAGTTCAGGACACTGAGGAATTTTTAAAGTATATTAGGAACAAAATAATCTTAATAATGGTATTAGGCCATGACTAGATGGCAATGGTAGAATTCTCAATAGTAATAAGAAAAAGTTTTTAGGGAGGAAAAACAGATGATGGCATCATGTCATATGATAATACTCTTCCCATTCTACTAGTATCTCAGGAGGGTGTTAAACAGCAGCTGCTAATGTTAGCCATTTTTAAATAAGTCCATATAACTTGTTCCAAGAGTATGGTGTTATTTTTAAAGCTGGCTGATGACTTGATGGACATTTAATGTTGATTTTCAATAGTCTTGGGACACGGGGGAAGTTCCAGAAGACTGGAAGAAAGCTACTGTTGTGCTAATATTTGTAAAGGTTAAATGGAAAGACCTGGATAATTATAGGTTTGTCAATCTGAAACTGATCCTGGGCAAGATAATGGAGAGGCTGATATGGGATTTGATTAATAAAGAATTAATGGAGGGTAATAGGATTAATACCAATCAACATGGGTTTCTGGAAAATAGATACACCTCTACCCTGATATAACGCTGTCCTTGGGAGCCAAAAAATCTTACTGCATTACAGGTGAAACCGCATTATATCGAACTTGCTTTGATCCACCGGAGTGCGTAGCCCCGGCCCCCCCGGAGCGCTGCTTTACCGCATTATATCCGAATTCGTGTTATATCGGGTCGCGTTATATCAGGGTAGAAGTGTACTGTTATATTAACTTGATAACTCTCTTTTTTTTTAAATGAGATTACAAGTTTGGTTGAAGGTGTTTGACTTGGAGGTATAGTGCATTTTGATAATTTTATATCCTTCTGGTTTTTAACATAAAACACTTGTGACAGGATCCCCAGGGTGCAGCCTGGAACTGTGGAACTGCTGTGTACCCTTAATTCTCTCCAGCCTGGGCTGTCTTTCACAATGCCTTGCTAGTGACCAGCAGCAAACCCCTCCAGGCTCTGTGATCACTCAGCACAACAGCATGTGGCTCCCCATTCCCAGCTAGATTGCATGAATGTTCTCAGAGCCGCTCATGAATCACACAGAGAGAGGCTCCAGAGCCAAATCTCCCCAGCTTCCAGCACTGTACCTCAGGAATATACTTTCTTGCACTGCTCAAGATGAGCAAGGCAGATTTATTAATTGGTTCACCACTGCATCGATGGAAAGTGGATATACACTAGCCTTCGTACCCTGACCAGTTTTGCTACCCACTTCATACAAACTTACTGGTAGAGATAAACAGTTAAACAAATTTATTGACTACAAAAGAGAGATTTTAAGTGATACTAAGTGCTAGGCAAAAAGTCAGAGTTAGTTACCAAAATGAAATAAAATATCATGCAGTCTGAACTCTCTATCCCGGGCAACAACTAGACTAAGCAATTTTTCTCACCCCCCTGGATATTGCAGTCCTTAATATACAGGTTTGTTCCTTAAACCTGGGCCAATCTCCTCTATTGGAGTCTTGTCTGCTCCTCTCTGTCTTAGGGCACATCTTCACTAGCAACTTTAAAGCGCTGCTTTAAGCTCAGTTGCTTGCAGCGTAGATGGGGGCAGGAGAAGGACCCAGTATGTGTCCACTCCGTCTGTTTTATACCCTCAGGCCATGTTCTTGGAAAACACAAGTCCATGCATGTCTGGGGCATTGCTCAGGGCTTGTCTACACTGGCAATTTACAGCGCTGCAACTTCCTCGCTTGGGGTGTGAAAAAACACCCCCCTGAGCGCAGCAAGTTTCAGCGCTCTAAAGCGCCAGTGTAGACAAAAAGCACTGTGCTGGGAGAGTGCTGCGCCGCGACCACACGAGGCAGCACTTTAACGTTGCTAGTGAAGACGTGCCCTAAGACAGTGAGAAGAAGACAAGACTCCAACAGAGGAGATTGGCCCAGGTTTAAGGAACAAACCTGTGTATTAAGGACTGCAATATCTTTAGCATTGCCAGTGTAGACAAGCCCTCAGTCTCCAGGCAGTGTTGAGCAATTCCCCTTTTGTGGCCTCATGCAGATGAGTCATTGAATTGTTGCCCTTTGCTGGACAATGGTGGTTGTTGGGTTATTTGAAACCCTGCCCAGCTGTTGGTTATTTTCCTTGCTGTTGCCTCTGGGGAGATATCTGGCTGATTCCGCAACTTACAGCATGTTTTAGTGACAACCATACAACACAATTCTCATAACTTCATATGCATTAATGATATGCATATATGGATAGAGAAGTGACTTTCAGCAGATCATGACCTTTCCGCTAATACCTTACAAGGCATGTTTTATATGTAAGATAACGATTATATAAAAATGAGGAATATGGGGGTTACAGGATGCTCCCGCAAGGTATAGAATGTCACAACACTCCAAATAGATTAAAAACTGGCTAACTGATAAGTCTCAATGTAATTATAAATGGGGAATCATCATTGATCAGGTGTGTTTCTAGTGGGGTCCTGGAGGGAATGGTGCTTGGCTCTTAGCTATTTAACATTATTATCAATGACCTGGAAGAAACAAAATCATCCCTGATGAAAGTTTGCAGATGACACACAAGTTGGGGGAGAAGTAAATAATGACAAGAACAGGTCACTGATTCAGGGTGGTCTGGATCACTTGGTAAGCTGGGCACAATGTAAATGTATACCTATAGAAACAAAGCCTGTAGGCCATACTTACAGGATGCGGAACTCTATCCTGGGAAATAGTGACCGGGATACAGATTTAAAAATGGAGATCTCCTAGAACTGGAAGGGACCTTGATTTGGGAGCCGTGGTGGGTAATCAACTGAACACCAGCTCCCAGTGCTAATGTGATCCTTGGATGAATAAATGGGGATCTCAAGTAGGAGTAGAGAGGTTATTTCGCCTCTTTGTTTGGCACTGGTGAGACCGCTGCTGGAATACTGTGACCAGTTTAATCACTGGTAGAATACTGTGTCCATAATTCAAAAATGATGTTGATAAATTAGAAACGGTTCAGAGAAGAACCCCCAAAAAGGTTAAAGGGTTAGAAAAAATGCCTTTTAGTGGTAGACTCAAGGAGCTCAATTTATTTAGCTTAACCACAAGAAAGTTATGGGGTGACTTGATCACAGTCTATAATTACCTGTATGGGGAACAAATAGTTGATAATGGGCTCTTCAGTCTAGCATAGACAAGTATAACACAATCCAATGGCTGGAACTAGACAGATTCAGACTGGAGATAAGGTGTATGTTTTTAACAGGGAGGGTAATTAATCAGTGGAGCAATTTACCAAGGGTCATGGTGGATTCTCCATCTCTGGCAGTTTTTAAATCAAAGTTGGACGTTTTTCTAAAATTTCTGCTCTGGGAATTATTTTGGGATGGTTGTATGACCTGTGTTATGCAGGAGGTCAGGCTAGGTGATCACAATGGTCCTTTCTGGCCTGGGATCTATGAATCTAACAATTCGGGACTAGGATGAGGCCTTCATGGGGGGGCAGATTATCCTACATCTGGCCACTGTGAAGCTTCTTGAACCTTCCTTTGAAGCATCTCGTGCCGGCTACTGTTGGAGACAGGATACTGGACTAGATCAGTGTTTCTCAAATGCAGCCACCGTGGCCACCAGGGGCTTTTCTTGCGGCCACAGCCTCCTGGGTGATGATTGGCGTGGGTGGGGTGGGGAAGGGAAGCAGCAGCCCCTCCCTCGGGGCCTCCAGCAGAGGTTGAGCCTTGGCTGGGGAGACAAACACTAGAGCAAGCAGCCAGTGAGTTCCCCATCTTCCTGGGGGTGGTGGGGTCAGGCTCCAGCCACAGGGCTTTGGGCTCCATCTCCAGCCCCAGCTCCTGCCAACATAGCTACCGCTGTTCATTGGGGATGGTTTAATTATGCCAGCAGGAGAGCTTCTCCCACCGGCATAGAGCAGCTACACGGGAGACCTCACAGCGACGCAGCTGCAGCAGTACAACTCGGCCGCTGTAATGTCTGTAATGTAGATAAAGCCGTAGTCGCTTGCTGGGAGGCTGTGAAAAGTGATATTAACATACAAGTATCACTTTTCACAGCAGCAACTTACTAGCCAGCAAGTCTAAAAAAAAGTTGAGGGGGGAGCGAAAGAAAATAACAAAAAGGACAAGAACATGCAAAGCACCTTATTTGTGTTTCTAGTCTGTTTAGTTCTAGTAAAGAATAGAAACAACTGCACATCATTTTTATTATTGAGTCTGCAAGAAAATAAATTACAATGATTTGGCCATGTATCTGTGCCTATTTATTTAGAATTATAGAATCGTAGAATATTAGGGTTGGAAGAGACCTCAGGAGGTCACCTAGTTCAGGGGTCTCAAACACATGGCAGCCCGCAGAGTTATTTCCTGCGGCCCACCATAGGTGCCGACTCCACCAGCAACCAAGCTCCCCTCCTCCCCCACCCAGCGCGCTGTGTCTCCGCTCCTCCGCCTGCCTCCCAGCACTTAGGACATTCCAGGTGTGAGGGGGAGGAGCGGAGAGGCGGCAGGGAAGGGGTTGGAATGGGGCAGGGAGGGAGCGGAGTTGGGGCGGGGACTTTGGGGAAGGGGTTGGAATGGAGGCAGGGAAGGGGTAGGAAGAGACGGGGCAGGGGCGGGGCCTCATGGACTAGACGAGCAGTCAGAGGTATGAAGTTCAGCATGTATGATTCTTTGCTGTGAGTAGTTGGGAAGCAGGGCCGGCCGTAGGCACCAGCACTCCAAGCATGTGCTTGGGGCGGCATGCCAGCTCCTTTTTTTTTTCCTTGGGACACAAAAAGCCGGGAGCCGGCCCTGAGCGGAGGTGAGCTGCAGTGGTAGGGTACATGGGGAGGGCCGCAGGAAGTAACCGGGGGGGGGGGGCAGAGGAACTGCTCCCTCCCTCCCTCCCAGCTCACCTCCACTCCACTGCCACCTGCTCCCCCGAGCCCACCGCTGCTCCGCTTCTCCCCCATCCCTCCCAGGCTTGCCTGGGACGGGAGGGAGGGGTAGGAGGGGAAATGCGCCATGCCCAGGGGAGGAGGCGGGGCTGGGGATTTGGGGAAGGGGTTGGAATGGGGCGGAGTTGGGGTGGAGCCAGGAGGGGGCACGGGACATTTTTTTTGCTTGGGGCGGCAAAAAACTTGGAGCCGGCCCTGTTGGGAAGAATGTTAAAAGTGGCAACATATTTTGTATGAATAGTTACTTTAAAAAGTTCCTGCCATTACACTATGTTGATAGACTGTTAGTGTAGATCATCATCCTTACTGATCACATAAGGAATAGTTACAGGTGTTTATATTTTATTAAAACCCCTCTTCACATTACAGTTTTTAAAAAGTTAATACATCCACTTTTAATAGCATACTATATTCTTCATTTTTTCTATACTTTTGTATCATTGTATGAAAAAGTTTCAGCGATGCGGCCCTCGGACCACTAGTCCTTATGTGGCCCTCGTGGGGATTTGAGTTTGAGATCCCTGATCTAGTCCAACCCCCTGCTCAAAGCAGGACCAATCCCCAACTAAATCAACCCTGCCAGGGCTTTGTCAAGCCAGGCCTTAAAAACCTCTAAGGAAGGAGATTCCACCACCTCCCTAGGGAACCCATTCCAGTGCTTCACCACCCTCCTAGGGAAATAGTGTTTCCTAATATGCAACCTAGACCTCTCCCACTGCAACTTGAGACCATTGCTTCTTGTTTCTGTCATCTACCACCACTGAGAACAGCCGAGCTCCATCCTCTTTGGAACCCCCCTTCAGGTAGTTGAAGACTGCTATCAAATCCCCCCCCCCCATTCTTCTCTTCTGCAGACTAAATAACCCCAGTTCCCTCAGCCTCTCCTCGTAAGTCATGTGCCCCAGCCCCCTAATTATTTTCATTGCCCTCCTAAAGTTGTTTTTCCTAAAGTTAATTAAGTATTCTATGAAAAATTGTCAGAGCGGCGACCAGCAAGAGTTGGTGGCTGCACTCTGAAGCCACCAAAAATTTGTTGTGAGAACTCCTGCACTAGATGGATG
>NC_048320.1:2640844-2700080 GCF_013100865.1 Trachemys scripta elegans | reverse complement strand
TAGCCGTGTTAGTCTGTATCTACAAAAACAACAAAGAGTCTGGTGGCACCTTAAAGACTAACAGATTTATTTGGGCATAAGCTTTCGTGAGTAAAAACCTCACTTCTTCGGATGCATCCGAAGAAGTGAGGTTTTTACTCACGAAAGCTTATGCCCAAATAAATCTGTTAGTCTTTAAGGTGCCACCAGACTCTTTGTTGTTTTTGTAGATACAGACTAACACGGCTACCCCCTGATACAAGGCTTGTAGAGAGTCCCTGTTCACAGTGCCTCTTGGCTGTTGCTCTATCTCCTTAGTACTGCTCTTTGTTTTTCTCTTTTTTCCTCAGCAGTCTCTGTTTTCAGCATTTTCTGAGTTTGGGTTGCTGTATTCAGTTCGAGTTCACAGAAATGCTGCAGTCGCGGGGCCTGGGTATTATGCCCTGGTCAAGTTCTATTCAGCTAGAGATGCCAGCAGAGCCCAACGTGCGTGCAACAGGCAAAGATTATTTCAGAAATCTCCCTTAAAGGTAAGTGAATTAAAACAAGGTGGAACTTCCAGTTATTGGCTGAGAGGTTTCTTGGAATAGGGTGGTATCCTGGAGTCGCTGGGGGAAGGGACATAGGCTGGGGCCCTGAGATGTCTGCCTCAGGGCTCAGGGTGGTGCTGACGCAGGGGAACTGTAGAGTCTTCTCCATTTGAGGGGGGGGATCACGGTCCTTGAAGCCCTGTATCTCGATGGCACGTTAGGGTCTTGCTGGACCCTCATACAGATCCAGCAGTAAATCATTCCCTTTATTTCCACTCTCTTGAGGGGTAGCTGCTGGAATGCTCAGGGGCATCTGTTACACTAACATCGCTACCACTCTCTCCTGGAATCACTGCTTCCGTGGGGTGGGGCATCATGTCTGACAACCAGGGATGGCAAGGCTGCATTTGCCACCTCCCAGAACCACTGCTGCCTCTGAGGAGGACAGGGAGTGGGGTACCATCACCCTGGTGCTCCCAGAGCTATCAACGCTGGTTCTTCAGTGGGACCCTGGAGCACTAAGAGCCTGGTCATATGGAACAGGAAGAGCAGTGCTAGTGAATACTTACAGCTCCCTGCCTACAAAGCCAGTCTCATCTAATCCATCTAGGGCTTTTCTCCTCTGGGCAGGTTTGCATTTGCACCAGACAAAAGGCCTTTCAGCAGCAAGTCCTTGCTCTGAGGAGTTACAAGTGTAAGGAATTAGCCAATTATTACCTTGGCTTCAATGGCTGGTCGAACCGGATCATCACGGTAAGAAGCCCTTCTTGTATTCTTTTGTTCCGTCCATCATCCCCCCCTTTTGTTCCCTTCCTCATCCCCTTATTCTTGATCTGGGGAGCTGATGGAGGGATTCGAAATGGGGAAGTGACTTGGTCTGATTGACGGGCAGTGAAGAGAGCCTTACCAGCTGCATTCTGGTTATTGGGTAGACTGGCCGGAAGGAGTTGCTGTACTGAGGGAGGTAATGAGTTCAGAAACTTAGCCTAGCGCTAGGGCCAGACATGGAGGTACCAGATCTTCAGACTGTGGGGAAGAGAGAAGAGCCAAGATTTGGCAATACCCTGCGTGTGACGCGAGCAGTCAAAGACAACTTGGAGATTGCAAGCCTGATTGGCAGAGAGGGTGGTGGCTGCTGGAGCTTCTTGAAATAAAATGCTTGGCCCTCAGGGTAGAAAGTTTGGACATGCCTGCTCTGGCTTCACCATAGTTATTGGGCTCAGTGTTTATATCACAGCCATCCCTTCTGGTAATAAAAATCTATTAATCTCTTTTTCCTACCATCCCTGCCCTCACCAGGTCTCATCTAACGGACATCCTCTCTTACGCAGATAAAACTAGCTCCCTGGAGGACCCCATGCCATCTCTCTGGCTCCCCTCTCTCACTGCTATCCCCAATTCTTCAACCAGTTGCACTGTCCCTGGGGTACTAAAACACCGGTCTTAGCGCCACTTCCCAAGAAAACCACTCTTGAGCCTGACACGCAACAGCTCCCTTCCCTGTATCTGCAGTATCTTTTCTCAGCCACAAAGGTTCCTGTTGCCGATCACTTTGATGATTGTCTAAGTATTGATAAATGCACAGGAAAAGCTGCATCAAAATCCTTCTGTGATGGTTTGAAAATGTAAATCCCAACAGCTGCAGAATATTTCTGGGTTTGACTTGGAGAATGAGGAGCTGGGAGGGTTGCCAGAGAGGCAGTGCCTGAAATACCTATGCGTTGTGGAAGTAACACTGCCCCATCATGGGATCTGCACCAGAGGACTTGGCATTGCTGAGGCATATGTAGAAAATGGCCGAGGTACGTGTCCAGTGCAATTCGGTAACTTTGTGATTGTTCATGTTGATCGCTTCCACTCTGCTAGACGTTCAAAGGCACTAGAATATTGCACTGCAGGGTGGGCCTGTGCACTACCAGGTTGTCCAGCTAGGTGTTCGTAATAAACGCTGTGGGTTACCAAAGCTACAGGACCAGCACTCTTCTCTCCCTTCCTCTCCTCTCTGTTTTTTATCTCTATCTCTCTCGTTTCTTTTCCTTTCATGTCTTTCTTTAGTGCTCATTGGCTCTCCATCACAGGCACTTTTCTCGAATGCATTATGTGTAAAGCTAAGTTATTGTCACGGATATTTTTAATGAAAGTCAGGGACAGATCATGGGCAATAGACAAAAATTCATGGAAGCCCGTGACCTGTCCTGACTTTCTAAAAATATCCCTCACAAAAGGGGTAGACAGGTTCAGCACCCACTGCGGTGTGGGGAACTCTGGGGTCCCTCGGCTTGCGGGGCTGGGGGCTGCTGGGGGGGTCCACCCGCCATGGCTGGGCAGCTGCGGGGGGTCCCCCCAATCAGTGTGGGGGCTGGCAGCTGTGGAGGCAGGGCTGGCTGGGAGCTCTGGCCCCGAGGCAGAAAATGTCACGGAGGTCAGTGGAAGTCACGGATTCTGTGACCTCCATGACATAATTGTAGTCTTAATTACGTGAAATGGGTTTGATACTTGTCCAGTTCTTAGTGGACAGAGTGTCTGCATCACACACACTAGCTGGCAGCAGGGCTCCGCGCTGTCAGGTTGGCTGCTATGGGTGTTAGATGTAAACTCTTTGGGGAAGGAGTGGTGTGTCACTATATGTCTGTACGGTGCCTAATACCATAGGGCCCTGGTCAGGGTTGAGGTTTCATGGCACTTCCATGTTATAAATAATTTTAAAAGTGCTGCAGTAAACAGTTTTCCTACCAGAGTAATATGAGTTACTGGGTGAGTGTTTGCTTATCAGAAGGGATTTAACTGTGCAATAAGCTCTTGGTAGTACTGTATGACCATCATGCTTTCAAATGTAATCTTTGAAAATAACACTCTGCTGCCTTGTTGGGTTTAGATCCCCTTGAGTTTGTCATGAAAACAGGAAATGTTCAGAAACTTGCAGTTGAGAAAGCTCTGTCGGGTGCATTTCAGAAGATACTTCTCATAGTTTTAGGTAAGGCATTTTTATACATTGATTATAAATATCTGGAGGGTTTTGTCTGAGAATAGTTGTGTTGTAGGTTTCATGATAGTGAATACTAACTATTATAAATATATTTTCTCAAAAGTGTTGCTTAGGGTTGAAAGCTTCCTTGTTTGGTCTCAGCTCAAAGTTTAAATTTGTGTGTGTGCGCAAAGTTTGCAACAAATGAGTCAGCCATTTGAGTCAGCTGAGTGGAAGGAAAATATACTTGGCATATTGTAAAGGAAAAATTAGGTATTTTTGGTATATAGCTAACTGAAACAGCCAAATGTCTAAAAACCTGGAAACTTTCAAGTGCAAATCCTGCATTAATACTATATTGAGGTTGTAAATTTGAACACAAATCCAAGATTTGAAGAAGTTAAGGCTCCAATAGCAACATTAACCCAGCCCCACCAATACACATGATTTTTGACTACTGGCTAGCTTTCTGCTGTCTCTTGGCCTGCAGTGTGGTAAGTTGTGTATTTTGTAACTGTTTTGCTCAGTGTTGTACCTGTTATCTGTGGCTTTCTCCTCCTTGAGCTTTAGAGTTGTTGTTACAGAACCTGGCTACTAGCCTACATAGGAATACTGGATACCTTCTCTCCTCTTGACCTGCTGCTCACAAACAGGGAAGAATTGGTAGGGGACATAGAAGTGGGTGGCAACCTGGGCAGCAGTGACCATGAGATGGTCGAGTTCAGGATCCTGACAAAAGGAAGAAAGGAGAGCAGCAGAATACGGACTCTGGACATCAGAAAAGCAGACTTTGACTCCCTCAGGGAACTGATGGGCAGGATCTCCTGGGAGGCTAATATGAGGGGAGAAGGAGTCCAGGAGAGCTGGCTGTATTTTAAAGAAGCCTTATTGAGGGCGCAGGAACAAAACATCCCGATGTGCAGAAAGAATAGCAAATATGGCAGGCGACCAGCTTGGCTTAACAGAGAAATCTTGGGTGAGCTCAAACACAAAAAGGAAGCTTACAAGAAGTGGAAACTTGGACAGATGACTAAGGAGGCGTATGAAAAATATTGCTCGAGCATGCAGGGGTGTAATCATAGAATCATAGCGATCGGGGGAGGTCTCGGAAGACTGGAAAAAAGCTAATGTAGTGCCTATCTTTAAAAAAGGGAAGAAGGAGGATCTGGGGAACTACAGTCCAGTCAGCCTCACTTCAGTCCCTGGAAAAATCATGGAGCAGGTCCTCAAGGAATCCATTTTGAAGCACTTAGAGGAGAGGAAAGTGATCAGGAACAGTCAGCATGGATTCACCAAGGGCAAGTCATGCCTGACTAACCTAATTGCCTTCTATGATGAGATAACTGGCTCTGTGGATGAGGGGAAAGCAGTGGACGTGTTATTCCTTGACTTTAGCAAAGCATTTGATACTGTCTCCCACAGTATTCTTGCCAGCAAATTAAAAAAGTATGGGCTGGATGAATGGACTATAAGGTGGATAGAAAGCTGGCTAGATCATCCGGCTCAACGGGTAGTGATCAATGGCTCCATGTCTAGTTGGCAGCCAGTATCAAGCAGAGTGCCCCAAGGGTCGGTCCTGGGGCCGTTTTTGTTCAATATCTTCATTAATGATCTGGAGGATGGCGTGGATTGCACCCTCAGCAGGTTTGCAGATGATGCTAAACTGGGAGGAGTGGTAGATCCGCTGGAGGGTAGGGATAGGATACAGAGGGACCTAGACAAATTAGAGGATTGGGCCAAAAGAAATCTGATGAAGTTCAACAAGGACAAGTGCAGGGTCCTGCACTTAGGATGGAAGAATCCCATGCACTGCTACAGACTAGGGACCAAGCTAGGCTAGGCAGCAGTTCTGCAGAAAAGGACCTAGGGGTTACAGTGGACGAGAAGCTGGATATGAGTCAACAGTATGTCCTTGTTGCCAAGAAGGCTAACAGCATTTAGGGCTGTATAAGTAGGAGCATTGCCAACGGATCAAGAGACGTGATCATTCCCCTCTATTCGGCATTGGTGTGGCCTCATCTGGAGTACTGTGTCCAGTTTTGGGCCCCACACTACAAGAAGGATGTGGAAAAATTGGAAAGAGTCCAGCAGAGGGCAACAAAAATGATTAGGGGGCTGGAACACATGACTTATGAGGAGAGGCTGAGGGAACTGGGATTATTTAGTCTGCAGAAGAGAAGAATGAGGGGGGATTTGATAGCTGCTTTCAACTACCTGAAAGGGGGTTCCAAAGAGGATGGATTTAGACTGTTCTCAGTGGTAGCAGATGACAGAACAAGGAGTAATGGTGTCAAGTTGCAGGGGGGGAGGTCTAGGTTGGATATTAGGACAAACATTTTCACTAGGAGGGCGGTGAAGCACTGGAATGGGTTACCTAGGGAGGTGGTGGAATCTCCATCCATAGAGGTTTTTAAGGCCCGGCGTGACAAAGCCCTGGCTGGGATGATTTAGTTGCGGTTGGTCCTGCTTTGAGCAGGGGGTTGGACTAGATGACCTCCTGAGGTGTCTTCCAACCCTAATCGTCTATGATTCTATGTGTTTTATTTTATCTATCGATTGCATTTATTATCTTTACTACTATTATCGTAGTACCTGAGTCTACACTCAGAGCTAGTATTCCGAGCTCAGGGGGAAATACGCGAGCTCTCAGCAAGTATAACTAGCAGTGTAGCCATGGTAGTGGCCACGGCAGCAGGTGTTATCCGCGGTGAATACATATGTTACCCAGCAGTTTCAGGCGGATTTGTGCTAGCTGTGCTGCTGCTGCACATGCTACCAGAGCTGCGCTGCTATTGATGCTTGTGCCAGCTTGATGGGAGTTAGCACCAGTATGTCTAGGGGAGCTGGGAATCACACCCCTCGCTCACGCTGCAGACATAGCCGAAGGGTATGCAAATTCATTTGCAAATTTGACACCATCAGCTCAGGATTAAACAAAGACTGTGAATGGCTAGCCAACTACAGAAACAGTTTCTCCTCCCTTGGTGTTCACATCTCAACTGCTAGCAGAGGACCTCACCCTCCCTGATGGAACTAACCTCGTTATCTCCACACTGATATATACCTGCCTCTGGAAATTTCCATTACATGCGTCTGACGAAGTGGGTATTCACCCACGAAAGCTAATGCTCCAGTACATCTGTTAGTCTATAAGGTGCCACAGGACCCTCCGTTCCTTTTTATAGCTTAAGGGTGACATTTTCAGACAGACTTGGGCTGCTGAGTCACTTGGGCACTCTTTAGAATTTTACTCCAAGGGCTTTGCCCCAGGTTGCAGGAACTCTGTGGCAGAGTGGGGAATCCAATCCAGGTCTCTCTTCTTAAAATAACACATACAGTAACTGCACTGTCTACAGGGAGCCCAGAGAGACACCCCTGTGTCTGTGTGCTGATACAGAAAGCCTGGCGTGACTTGAGGCAAGGCGATCGAGATCACTCAGGTGGCCTGTGCTCTCCTCTTTTCCCAAGTTTGTCATTAGGGCCGGAACAAGGCCCTCTCTGTTTTGGGAGCGCCTCCATGGACATTCCTGAAGATGAATCCTTTAGTCCATGAGCATTTAACTTATCCCTGTCACAAGTTGCATGGAAGGGAAGAGGGTTTGTGGAAGGGCATTTGGACCGGACTTTTGATTAACTATTGAATTGGACTCATGCCCACCATCTGAACATAGGTGCCTCATGGGTGCTGATCCGTCAATACTTTGTTTAAATGAATAACTCCTAAACTTGCATTAAACATCGATTGATTGATTTTTTGCATTTAAGAAACAAAGTCAGTTTCCAGTCTGATGATTTTGATGGAGCAGATTTGTGTTTAATATTCTTCATGAGTAGAGGAATATGCCGCAATCTTTCCAGCAAACACTGATTCTCACTCTCAGACCCTGATAAAGCAAAGCACTTAAACGCGGGCTTAAGTTTCATGAAATCAATGGAATTTAAATATGTGCTTAAATGCTGTGCTGAATCAGAGCCTAAATTCCCCCCACTGGCTTAGACTTTTAAAATGTCACTTAGGCCATGACTATCCTACAAAGCCTGTGCCGGCATCGCCCCCTAGTGTAGACGCCGTTTATGCTGACACAAGGAGTTCTGCTGCCACAGTGACACCACTTCCCCAAGTGATGTTAGCTAAGCTGACAGAAGCACTCTTCTGTTGACATAACTGCATCTACACTGAGGGTTTTGTCAACATAGTTATGGTTGGTTTGGGGGAGTGACTTTTTTCACACTCCTAAGCAATGTACTTCTAGATCAGGTCTGAAGTGGATTTCTGGAGTAAAATATCTGGTGGGTTTCCTGCTGTCAGACCTGACACTTGTGCAGAGGCAGGTAAATAGCATCCTCTTGTTTGTTTGTACCCTGCTTTCCACAGATTGTGGCTCCTCTGCTTTGCCAGTCTCTACTCGGCCTAGTTAAGTGCCTTTGGTTTTTCTGCCCGATCTGGAAAGCAGATGCTCTAGGCCAGAGGAAGGAATGGGGTACAGCGTGTACAAAGTAATTTCAAAGCCTGGCATTGTCAGACTAGTTTGTGCACAGTGTGTTCTCAAATGGGGGGCGTGAGGAGTAGCTTCATAAATCATTGGATTCCCTTCTTAGCACGTGCTCTCAGATCTCCCATATCTCCGACTCCACACAAAAGTCTAATCCCTTAAACCTAAACCTGCTCCCACTGAAGTCTGCTGGAGTCTTTCCATTGATGTTAATGGAAGCAAGATTGGGTCCTTAATCCTCAGTCCATATGTGAGAGCAGCCCCCACAGGCTCTTCTTCTTACCCTGCATGCAATGTGGCAGTTACTACGTGTTACTTGCATTACTGTGGGCAGTTTTATCTTACACAGTAAAGGTATTTGCATTCCTTAAAGGAACAAACGAGCTATAACCCCCACACCTGCCCCATGCCAACAATGAGCAGATAAAATTAGTACCTACTCCATCTCTGAACTTTCTAAATCGCCTGTCCCCATGGGATTGATGCTCCTGGCTCTCCATGCAGTTATAAAGCAGAATAATAAAGCTCAGTCCAGTCTTGAGAGAGTATGGAATCATTTTGTGGTCACTAAATCGAGTGGTAAGAAAACACCTCCTTAGTTCTCATGTTGCATGCTTGTTTCAGAGAATGGTAAGGTGGCTGTGGAGTACAACTCTGCCCAAGAGGAACCTATTGATTCCTTAACAGACGAGGAGCTGAGAGGTCTTATTCAGGTAAATAGAGGCTGTTTTGTCTTGCACTGTCCCACGACAGGCGAGCTCGGCACTCCACTACAAAGGAAGCAGAATGAGCAACAGAATATCGTCGTGCTACCTCGGCCAACAGTAGGAGGGAACGTAGACACCAACTTGCTTGGGTACATCTCCTGAGACCGGCATGTGGGAACTGATTTCCAGTTTTAGTCATACTCGAATACAAGCAGCAATCATTACAAGTCCCTTTATCATGTATCTAGTAGATCCTAAAAATGCATTTCTTCTTACCATGTCCTAGAGTATGGTTGCAATTATTCAGTATACTGATATTTTAAAACATTATTATTTTCTTGATATCATTACGCAAAATTATGTATTTTTTTAAATAGCATAGGAGACACTAGGGATGCAGTGTAGAGACCATGCTCTGTCACATTGTAACAGACCCAGAAGTATAACTCATGACAAAGCCCAGGCCCCCGCTTCCTGTACTATTGTGTGGGAGTGACACTCTCATTAAGGTTGAAAAGGCACTTCACTTCCAAATGAGTCTTTAGAGCAGTTTTAAAATAAATTACTCTCCTTTGGGTTGAACTTCATCTACTTGTTCTGAAGCTGACAGCAAAGAGTTAACAAAGGGATCTCAGTAAACTGGGTGAATGGGTGACAACATGAAAATGATTGTTGATAAGTGCAAAATGATGCAGATTAGAAAAAATAATTCTAACTACACATACAAAATGATGGGGTCTAAGTTAGCTCAAGATAGATCTTGGAGTCACTGTGGATGGTTCTCTGAAATATCCGCTCAACGTGCAGCAGCAGTCAGAAAAGCTAACAATGTTAGGAACCACTAGGAAAGGGATAGATAATAGAAAATATCATAATGCAACTATATAAATCCATGGTCTACGTAAAACTTGAGTATTGAATACAGTTCTGGTCACCCCATGTCAAAAAAGATATTGGGAAAGGTGCACAAAAGGACTACAAAAATGATTCGGGGTATGGAACAGCTTCTGTACCTGAAGAAGTTAAAAAGGCTGGGAAGTGTTATTTACCCCTTCACATAATGGAAGAACTAGTGGTCACCTTATGAAATTAGTAGGCGGCCAGTTTAAAACAAACATAAGGAAGTACTCCTTCACACAACGCACCATCAACCTGCAGAACTTATTGCCAGGGAATGTGTGAAAGCCAAAAGCATAACTAGGTTGAAAAAAGAATTCAATAAGTTCAGGTCCCTCAATGGCTATTGGCCAAGATGGTTAAGGGTGCAACACGACCCCATGTACTAGGTGTCCCTAAACCATCAACTGCCAAAGCTGGGACTGGACCACTGCGGATGGATCACTTGAAAATTATCCTGTTCTGTTCATTCCCTTTGAAGCATCCGGCACAAGCCACTGTCAGAAGGCTGTATACTAGGCTAGATGGACCATTGGTCTGAGCCAGTATGGCTGTTCTTATGTTCTCTAAGCCCAAAGGTGATTACTTGTAAAGGGTTGACTGAAATCTGTTGATTTTGCATTATGTTAGCATAAAAATTAAATCTTTTCAATGTAAAAAAAAATCATAATTCTTATGCTGGACTTAAAAACAGCTGAACTTTTAAATTCAACCCTTACATGTGGCTTGAATAAGGAATAGTCACCTTGCTTAGTATGAAAGCAGTGGGACTTGCTGTGGCTGTTCAGTTCAAAATGTTTCTCCTCTAAAGGAATGCATCGGACATGTCACAACACAGTCAGCCCACAGCACAACTGGGCATTGCGCAGCACCCCCAGCAGTTTGGGTGGAGAAAATGTGCACATAGGCAAAGCAGTGTTTTCGTAATTACGACATTCAAACAGGGTTTGTTTTAGTTCTGTATCTAATATATTTACAGTGCCAAGTGCCGTGGAATTGCCTTAGGTTATTTTTTATCCTTTTTGTTAAAGAAAAATATGGATCTCCTGCTGTGTAGAGCTATTTTGTTCTCCATTTAAATCTTCCTTTCCATTGCCCCTTCCATCTGAGTATATCAAAGGGCTTTAAAGCCCCCAGAGCTATTGGTTTACTCCGGTCAATGGAAGTTTGTGGTAAAGCCAAGCAACAAAACCTAAATCTTATCTGTCCTGTGCTTTAACCACAAAATTGTCTTCCTCCCTTGGTGGCTTGTGGGATTTGAACTAATAACATCTCTCAGGGCTTGTCTTCACTGCCGGGGTAAGTCGACCTAAGTTACGCTACTCCAGCTACATGAATAACGTAGCTGGAGTCGACGTAACTTAAGTTGACTTACCCTAGTGTCTTCACTGCACTGCTTCAATGAGAGCCGCTCTCCAGTTGACTCCCCTTACCCTTCTCAGAGACGTGGAGTACCAGGATCCACCGGAGAGCGCTCTGCAGTCAATTTAGTGGGTCTTCACTAGACCCACTAAATCGACACCAGCTGCATCAATTTCCCCCGTAGAGAAGACAAGCCCTCACTCTCAACACACAAACTAGTGAGCTAGCTATTCATGATAAACTTGAAAGGGGCAGCTTGGGAGGAGAGAGATTCCTTTTGTTTCATTGGCTTGTGGCGCTGGTCAGTCACAGAGATGCCAGCAGAATGGAGAGTTGATTGTTGACAGGTTCCCCATCCAATGTTCTTGCACTGACATGATTCCAGGCAGGCAGTTTTTTCCTGAAATATGATTAAAATATGATGGTTTGTTCTGCATTTCCAGGAGATGGCAAAGAAGGTTAAAATATGGTGCTGAGTAGCAGATATACTCTTAATTTCTCTTTCCAGGTCAATGACTTGTCCTTGGAGCAGCTGAACCTTGAAGAAGAAGAAGAATTTCTGTCTGATTTCTGTTTTGATGAAGGGCACCTGCTGGAGGGGAGACAATCTAATTAGTGTGGCTTAAAGTATTCTGGGAGTTTTACAGTATTTCAAATCATTGCTCAGGAATGAAAGCATAAGGCTGTGACATTGCACATGCTAAATGTTTTAGATGCTTTATTTCTTTCTGATTATACAGTGGTGGAAATAAATGGTTCATCTATTGTTACTAAAATAAAGACAGACAAACAGCTAAGGATCCCCTGGTTCATCCCTTCCTTCATGGGCCCTGAGAACACCAGGATTGCCTGCGTTGCCTTCAGCATGGGCATAACAGCTGCAGCTCTGCATTAAGATAGATTATAATCAAATTTCATGCTGCAGGGTTTCAGCAGGTCAACCTGCGGGGGTCAGGAAGATATTTTTTCCCTCAGTGCACAGTTGGCCAGGTGTAGTCTCTGAGAGAGCAGGTGGGTGCCCTGCCACAGGAAACCTTAAGTAGCTGCAGAATTTACACACACAGACACCTGTATGCTCAGAAACATTTCTTTAACTATCATGTAATCTACCAAGCCAGTCAGTTGCAAGATAAAAGCGATTTTCCTATGGGCCCTTTCCTTTTTTGGATTAACCTGCCATAGTGCCAAACAAAGGCCCTTTTTCACTTAGAAAGTGCAAGTTTTGCATTACATTGACATTAAACTGCAGCATGAGGCTTCCTGTATTAAACAAGTGAGCTTCAGAGATGCAGGTTATTTGGTGTTATAACAGATTCCCCAAATCATAGAAGTGTAAGACTGGAAGGGACCTCAAGAGGTCATCTAGTCCAGTCCCCTGCACTCATGGCAGGACTAGGTATTAGCTAGACCAGCCCTGACAGGTGTTTGTCTAACGTGCTCCTAACCTGCTCTTAAAAATCTCCAATGATGGAGATTCCACAGCCTCCCTAGGCAATTTATTCCAGTGCTTAACCACCCTGACAGGAAGTTTTTCCTAATGTCCAACCTAAACCTCCCTTGCTGCAATTTAAGCCCATTGCTTCTTGTCCTATCCTCAAAAGTTAAGGAGGACAATTTTTCACCCTCCTCCTTGTTACAACTTTTTAGGTACTTGAAAACTTATCATGTCCCCTCCTCTGAGTCTTCTCTTCTTCAGACTAAACAAACCTATTTTTTTCAATCTTTCCTCATAGGTCATGTTTTCTAGACCTTTAATCATTCTTGTTGCTCTCTGCCAGATTTTCTCCAGTGTGTCCACATATTTCCTGAAATTGTTGAGGCCTTATCAGTGCAGAGTAGAGCAGAAGAATTACTTCTCATGTCTTGCTTACAACATTCCTGCTGATACGTCCTAGAGTGATGTTTGCTTTTTATGCAACAGTGGTACACTTGACTCAGTTAGCTTGTGATCCACTATGACTTCCAGATCCCTTTCTGCACAGCACTGCTTCCTAGGCAGTCATTGCCCGTTTTGTATGTGTGCAGCTGATTGTTCCTTCCTAAGTGGAACATTTTGCATTTGTCTGTATTGAATTGCATCCTATTGACTTTAGGCCATTTCTCCAGTTTGTCCAGATCATTTTGAATTTTAATCCTATCCTCCAAAACACTTGTGTCATAACTATAAAGGGAAGGGTAACAGCCCTCCTGTGTACAATACTATAAAATCCCTCCTGGCCAGAGACTTCAAAATCCTTTTACCTGTAAAGGGTTAAGAAGCTCAGGTAACCTGACTGACACCTGACCCAAAGGACCAATAAGGGGACAAGATACTTTCAAATCTTGGTGGGGGGAAGGCTTTTGTTTGTGCTCTTTGTTTTTGGGGAGAGTTCGCTCTTGGGACTAAGAGGGACCAGACATCAATCCATGCTCTCCAAATCTTTCTGAACAAGTCTCTCATATTTTAAACTTGTAAGTAAACAGCCAGGCAAGGCGTGTTAGTTTTATCTTTGTTTTCTCAACTTGTAAATGTACCTTTTACTAGGGTGTTTACCTCTGTTTGCTATAACTTTGAACCCAAGGCTAGAGGGGGGTCCTCTGGACTCTTTAAGTTTGATTACCCTGTAAAGTTATTTTCCATCCTGATTTTACAGAGATGATTTTTATCTTTTTCTTTAATTAAAAGCCTTCTTTTTAAGAACCTGATTGATTTTTCCTTGTTTTTAGATCCAAGGGAGTTGGATCTTGATCCACCAGGAGTTGGTGGGAGAGAGGAGGGGGGATGGTTAATTTCTCCTTGTTTTAAGATCCAAGGGGTTTGGATCTGTATTCACCAGGGAATTGGTGAAGAGTCTCCCAAGGCTACCCAGGGAAGGGAATTAGCACATTGGGAATGGTGGCAGCGGACCAGATCTAAGCTGGTAGTTAAGCTTAGAAGTTTTCATGCAGGCCCCCACATCTGTACCCTAAAGTTCAGAGTGGGGAAGGAGCAACTTGCAACCCCTCCCAGTTTGGTATCATCCACAGACTTTATAAATATATTCTCTATGCCCCCCTTATCCAAATCATTGATGAAGATATTGATTAGAACCAGACTCAGGACCAATCCCTGTGGGACCCCACTCAATATGCTCTTCGAGCTTGATTGTGAACCATTGATAACTACTCTCTAGGAATAGTTTTCCAAACAGTTATGCACCCACCTTATAGCAGCTCCATCAAGGTTGTATTTCCCTAGTTTCCCGAGATCATGCAAGACAGTATCAAAAGTCTTACTAAAGTCAAGATATACCACTTTTACCATCCCCCCCACCCCATCCAAAAGGCTTGTTACCCTGTCAAAGAAAGCTATTAGGTTGGTTTACCATGATTTGTTTTTGACAAATCTACGTTGACTGTTAGTTATCATCTTCTAGGTGTTTGCAAATGGATTGCTTGATTATTTGCTCCATTATTTTTCTAGCTACTCAAGTTAAGCTGACTGGTCTGTAATTCCCCGGGTTGTCCTTATTCCCCTTTTTATAGCTTGGCACTGTATTTGCCCTCTTCCAGTCCACTGGAATCTCTCCCATCTTCCATGAGTTTTCGAAGATAATTGCTAATGGCTCAGATATCTCCTCAGTCATCTCCTTGAGTGTTCTAGGATGTGTTTCATCAGGCCCTGCCAACCTGAAGACATCTAACTTGTCTAAGGTCTGATCTACCTGACAGAACTATAGCGATATAACTACGTCACTGAGGGGTGTTAAAAATCCTCATCCCTGAGTGTCATAGTTATACTGACCTAGCCCCCCATGTAGACAGCGCTATGACGACAGGAGAGCTTCTCCCGCTGACATAGTTACCACCTCTCGGGGAGGTGGCTTAACTACGCTGATGAGCAAGCTCTCTTCCATTGGCTTAGAGCAATTTCATTAAAGTGCTATAGAGGCAGAGGTCCATCGATGCAGCTATGCCGATGCAGCATTTTACGTGTAGACTTGCCCTAATTAATTTTTAACTTGTTCTTCCCCTATTTTAGCCTCACGTCCTACCTCATTTTCACTGGCAGTCACTATGTTAGACATCCAATCGCTACTAACCTTTTTGGTGAAATCTGAAACAAAAAAGGCATTTAGCACTTTTTGCCATTTCCACATTTTCTGTTATTGTCTTTCCTCCCTCGCTGAGTAATGGGCCTGCCCTGTCCTTGGTCTTCCTCTTGCTTCTCATGTATCTGAATGTTTTCTTGTTACCCTTTATGTCTCTAGCTAGTTTAATCTCCATGCGTGCCTTGGCCTTTCTAATTTTGTCCATACATGCTTGTGTTGATTTTTTATATTCATCCTTTGTAATTTGACCTAGTTTCCACTTTTTGTAGGACTCTTGTTTGTTTGTTTTTTCAGTTCATTGAAGATCTCCATATTAAGCCAGGATGGTCTCTTGCCATACTTCCTATCTTTCCTACACAGTGGGATAGTTTGCTCTTGTGCCCTTAATAATGTCTCTTTGAAAAACTGCCAACTCTCTTGAACTGTTTTCTCCCTTAGACTTGCTTTCCATGGGATCTTACCTACTAACTCCCTGAGTTTGCGAAAGTCTGCCTTCTTGAAATCCATTATCTTTAATCTGCTGTTTTCCCTTCTACCATTCCTTAGAATCGTGAACTCTATCCTTTCATGATCACTTTCACCCAAGCTGCCTTCCACTTTCAAATTCTCAACCAGTTACTCCCTATTTGTCAAAATCAAATCTAGAATAGCCTCTCCTCTAGTAGCTTTCTCCACCTTCTGAAATAAAAAATTGTCTCTTATGCATTCCAATACCTTTTTGGATAATCTGTGCTCTGCTGTGTTATTTTCCCAACAGATGTCTGGGTAGCTGAAGTCCCCCATCACCACCAAGTCCTGTGCTTTGGATGATTTTGTTTAAAAAAAGCCTCTTCTCCCTGGTTAAATAGTCTATGCTAGACCCCCTACCATAACATCACCCTTTTATCCTTACCCAGAGATTTTCAGCAAATCTGTTTCCTATTTCCATCTCAACCTCAGTACAAGGTTGAGTATACATGTTTGATGTACATGCCAAAACCTCCTCACTTTTTTCCCTGCCTGTCCTCCTTGAGCCAACTATGCCAGTATTCCAGTCACATGTATTATCCCACCAAGTCTCTGTAGTGCCAACTATGTCATGTAAATTTTCTGGAAAACAGTGATTTACCTTTCACTTTTACAATTAACCCCTTTGTCTGACATCTTTTGGCATCCACACTTGAAAAAGGCTGTTGAAAAATTGGAGAAGGTTCAGAGAAGAGGTACACCATTGATTCAAAATCTGGAACACACATCTTCCAGTGAAGGGCTGAAGGAGCTTGGTCTATTTAGTCTGTCAAAGAGATGGTTACAAGGTGAGTTGATCACAGTGTACACTGTACCCGCACAAGGAGAAAATATACTAGTATTGGTATGTATGCCTGTTTGTTAGCCTAAGATAGAATTTTGGGTTTGATTTTTGATACTTTTATATCCTTACTAATATGTGTGAACAAAAAACAAAGACTCTGTTTGTTGCTTCTGCCCAGCAGAAAAGTATTACTGGGCAATGTTCCCTCTAATTTTTTATATCCATGTGCGGAATGAATTTTAATATGTGCACCAATATGGAGGTGATGTGTGGCGGGGGTGGGACCAAGGAGTTCGGAGTGTGGGAGGGGGCTCAGGGCTGGGGCAGAGGGTTGCCGTGGTGGGAGGTGAGGGCTCTGGCTGGGGGTGTGGTCTCTGAGGTGGGCCAGGATGAGGGGTTTGGGGTGTGGGAGAGCGCTCAGGGATGGGGCAGAGGGTTGGGGTGTGGGGTTGAGGGTTCCAGCTGGGGATGAGAGGTTCAGGGTGTGGGAGGGGGCTCAAGGGCTGGGGCAGAGTATTGGAGTGGGAGGGAGTAGGGGGGAGGGCTTCAGCTGGGGGGGGGAGGGCTCTGGGGTGGGGCCGGGGATAAGGAGTTTGGGGTTCAGGCTGCCCCAGGGCTGGGGCCAGAGGACTCCCCCGGCCCTCTCCCTGCTGGCAATATGGAGCTCCTGGGAGGGGGGGAAGAAGTCCAAAGTAGCCCTGCATACCCCAACTTGCTCCCCTCCTCAGTCCCTGCCCACCCCCTACCTCTCTCCTCTCCAGGCCCCTGTGGCTGCACGGCCCTTTATAGGCTGCTGCACGGCCGCACAGCTTAGAGGGAACTTAGTTACTGGGTATAGTGGGAGTTTAATATATGAGCATACACTGGAAGGCAGCCTGGCTCCTTTCTCAAGCCAAGGTCAAGCAACCAGTTGGGAGGGGCAAGGGGGGATGAGGGAGGAGGCATAAGAAAAACTAAAAGCCAAAGAAAAGCCTTTCCCTGACCGAAGCACCTCCTCACTCCTTACCCCTCCCATGGGATACAAAAGAAGTGGTATCAAGTCCACAGACTCATGACCCTCCAGAACAGAACATGACCATAACTTATAAGGGGTGGGACAAGGAATGTGCTCTGCAAGTATATTTGGGCCTGCTAAGAAAGAGGAGATGGGAACGGGACACAGTTAAAGGCTCTGTGGCTTCAGAGCTATGGATATGTTTGCTTGAAACTAACCCCAATAAACATTGCATTGCCTGCATTTCGGACTTCCGGTGTTCTGCTTTCTGTCTGCGTGACAAGAACCAGGGGAGGGGTGAAGGGAAAGCCCCTAACAACTAGCAGTCTCTTTAGAAGGCAAAAGCATCTCAAGATCCCGTGGATGGAAACTGAAGTTAGAAAAATTCAAATTGGAAATAAGATGCAGCTTTTTAAAACAGGATAATTAACTACTGCAACAGACTCCCCACAGCTATGGTAAATTCTCCATAACGGGGCATTTTTCTGAAAGAGAAGCTGTAGTTTAACATCACGTTACTGAACTTTTGCTTTCCTATTCCCCATGTTGAAATATGTGCTGGATTATTGGAGTTAAACTAAAGCTCCTCTTCTCCTATGTAGTTTATGGCCTGCTTAAATAACCATGGCCTATAGCACAAGAAGATGGTAGCCTCCACTGAAGCAACTGGGGATCTACCAACTTCAGTCTCCTTCTATGACAGATTGTAGTCTATTGCACTGGGCATCTGGTAGTTAGCTTCACTTTCTTTACTGGCATTTACATCTGTGAGGATCTCTCATGACCTGTTAACTGTGCAGTCACAGTGAAACTAATCTAAGTTTAAATTGAATAAAATCATTTTCAGAGCAGCTGGACATTCTTCATCCTCTTTAGGACTTGAGTTTTTATTAACTACCTCCACTGTTGCCAGCACTTATATTTGGTGGTTTTATTAAAGCCAGATTCTTCTTTGAGTGCTTTTTCACTTTGATTCCAAACAGGTGTGGGCACGATGCGTGCACAGTCGTCGGAAACTTTTCCCTTAGCAGCTTCCGTTGGGTTGATTAGAGAGCCCCCTGGAGTGGTGCCTTCATGGCACTCAATATATGACCCAGTTCCTTCTTGGGGCTACTCCGACAAAGGGGAAGGAGGGTGGGTATTGGAATGGACATGAACTACACATCTTGAAGAACAGTTAAGGTGAGTAACTGTTTTTTTCTTCTTCAAATGCTTGGTTACATCGATTCCAATCAGGGGACTCCCAAGCTCTCTCCTGGAGGTGAGGCAATAGACTATCAGGGTTGGAAGGGACCTCGGGGTTATCTAGTCCAACCCCCTGCTCAAAGCAGGACCAATCCCCAGACAGATCAGATTTTTGCCCCAGATCCCTAAATGGCCCCCACAAGGATTGAACTCACAACCCTGGATTTAGCAGGCCAATGCTCAAACCACTGAGCTATCCTTCCTGCCCAGAGTTGGAGTTAAGGAACCACTGATTGGAGAACTGCCCTGCCAAAAGCTATGTCCTCTCTGGCATGCTGTGTGATGGCATAGTGGGAAGTAAATGTGTGCACGGATGACCAGGTCGCCACTCTGCAGATCTCCTGGACGGGGACCTGGGCCAGGAAAGCGGTGGATGAGGCTTGAGCCAACGTCAAGTGCGCCGTAATAGGTGGAGCTGGAACCTTGGCGAGGTCGTAGCAAGTACGGATGCAGTTGTGATCCATGGCGCAAGGAGCATCTCTTTGTATTTGGTTGTAGCATTCCCAAGAGTTAAAGTTATACCTGCTGAGGATAACCTGCTGGTTGGCTATCCTCAGCTGTAGGCCCCCAGCAGCATACACTTTCCTGCCAAAGAGGACCATATGTTTGGCCTCCTTAGCCTTGTGAGCCGGTGCCTGTTCCCCCTGGCGCTCTTTTTCATTCACCGCTGAGACCACCAGGGAGCAGAGGTGTGAGAGAGAGAATAAAAACTCCGGATTGGAATGGACATGAACAACACATCTCAAAGAACAACAGTTACAAGAAGCTGAGTAATTAATTTTTCATGTGAGGAACTCCGTTTAAGGACATTTTTGGCCTCACAGTTGCAGAGAAAAGCTTGAAAACATTATCTGAGTGACCCCTAAAGACTCCAGAAACTGGAAGGCAAATCAAGAACACCCCCCCTCCCCCATTTATTATGTTTTAAAATCTCATGATTTGGGAGAACTGACTCAATTTTTTAACTCTGGGAGAGGGTAATGCTGTGCCTTATGCTGCAGCCCTCAACCCTCTGTTCATCTTGCAGACCCTCCTGGTTTGAGGAGGCCAGGGATTATCAGATTGTCACATGGCATTCTTCCCTTCTGAGTGCCTTTGGATGAGGGTGGTTTTGGGATCGATCTGTCAGCGTTACCTGAGCAGAGATGTAGTCACAATGACTGTATTCTCCCTCTCCTTGTGCTTAACATTGCAGGTGCTTGGATCCTTTACCTTCTACTCCGTTCTCTTTTCTTCATTTATCTTCAGGGTTTAGAAACTGAGGCCCAGGTATTTAGGTACCTAACTTCCATTGATCAGAGTCTGAGCTCTTCTTGGACCGTTATTGTGAGAAAGCAACTGAAAAGAGACAAGTCTTACTTCTCTCTTTGCATATGGTGAGATCCATGGTTCCTCTAGGACAGATCCACAGTGGTGGGCCATTGCTAAGAAACCTTGATGCCTGCTCTTAGATGTCTCACTGTTGGTGCTCATCCTTCCACCATTCCCAGGGCTGTCCCTGATTTGGCAAGCTCAGGTGAGAACAATATCTGCAGGATAGGGCTTCCCCTATTTGGTGCCCTCAGGGAAAATGGGGGTTAGATGGGTTGCCCTCCCTGCTTTGATGAGCTCAGGTGAGAGGGCAGTTACACAGCTGGATGCTTTTGCATATTATGCATTCCTGTTTGTTCATGTAGTGCCCCAAAGTGTGCAAAGCACCGCATGTGAACCTAGGAATGATACGGCCCTTTCCTGGAGGAGCAGACAGTGTAACGAGACAACTCGCTGAGAAGGTTGCAGGAAGTGAGGCCTGGTCAGACAAATAATCAAGGTGCTGCTAGGCAAACATTTTGTTAATGCCATTTCTTTTGGTTATGTTTGGTATCCATTCTGCCTCCCCCACAGCAATTTGTCCATTTCCTCTCATTAATCTGCCCCAGCCCTGCACTCCACTTTCCCAACGCCCACCAGAGGCAGGGAGCACCAGCCCATCAACAAAGAGAAAACACAAAATGTGAAATATTGCAAAGGCTCTGAGGGCCACCTAGCCCCACCCCCTGCTGCCCAGCTTCCCCTTTTCTGGGGGGGTGCCCAAACCCCTCGCATGGCTGCCAATATCGCACTCTGTCCAGTGGGTCTCTACCATTTCTTATCCTGACTGAAAGGGGGAGGAACAGGAGCCTTCCCTGTGGATGCTCCACACATGGCCCTTGTCCACCAGTACCTGAGGCTTCCTTCCCCCTTTTCCGTGTGCGTCTCCATCCTTGCAGTGGGGCAGAGGAATCTCACCCCAGCCCCACCCACCACGGCCCAGGAGGCGGTTACGTGGAGGGATCTATTTCCTTGGTGCCCTCGGGGCGGGGGTATGGGGCTGGGTCTCCTCCCCTTGCTTGCCCTGTGACCTTTCTCCACTGGGGGGAGCTTGTGAAGGTCTCCTAGACCCTGGAGTGGGAAGACCCGGGGGGCTCTGCTGAGGTCTTGGTGAGCTCAGGGGCTGCTCTAGAATAGTGGTGACCTCACTGCTGTGGGGGGGTCACCGGCAGGCCATGGCTGTTGCTGGGGTCAGAGGCTAGTGGGTCCAGAGGTCACATCGGTGGTAGGGACAGCCCATGGGGGCCATGCAGTGCCTCATGCATGACAAGCGTGCGGGTGTGGTTGCTTGGTAACCACGGGGAGCAGCCACCGTTCTCCCAACATCCGCTGAGCCCCAATGAGTGAGGCGGGCCTCCGGCCCCCTCTGCTCCTCCTCCTGCTGCTAGTGGATGCCGCCGCCTCCCTCGCTAGGCGGCACGGCAACGCCTGCCCGGCCCCATGCCAGTGCCACCGTGGGCTGCTCAACTGCAGCAGGGCCGCCCTGCCCGCCGGGCTCCACCAGCTACTACCGCCTGGGCCTGCCGCCCGCAACCAGACCTTCTTCTTCCTGTGAGTACCGGGACGGTGGGCCAAGATAGAGACCCCCGCCCCCAGAGGGGAGACCCCCCCTGGACACAGACACCCCCCTCCCTGACCTCTCTGTGGGGATAGAAACTCCAGCACCCAGATCTCTCCTGCCCAGGCAGGGATCCTTTCAGCACAGACTGTACAGGCTCATTGCAGTACCCGAACATCTCACACTCCTGGCTTCCCCCTCCCAAGCCCTGTGTGAGGTAGAGGAATACTACTATCTTCATTTTCAGAGAGCATCAGGGCAAGATTGCCAAATTTGGGAGTCTAAAGTTAGGCAGCTGAGGGAATTGGGAGCATAAATCTCATTGGCATTCAATGGGGCTTGTGTTCCTAAATCCCCTGGGTCCCTAAATCTACATTTGGGGCTGATTGTTGAAGGGCCTGCAGCTCTTGTTGAGGTCAATGGAAGGCAGGCCCTGTCTGATTTAGTTCCCTAAATGTACCTTTCGGTGCCTAACTTCAGACTCTCCGGTTTGAAAATGTTGGCCTAGCTCATGTGCCCAAGCTCCCCTTCCCCCAACCATCTGCTCTTCTTTCGCTTGTTATTACCAGGGTCAGGGTCACGGGCCTGGGTACAGGCTCCGGGGAAGGAGAGAAACTGCCCCTGCCTTGTCTCCTACACTTAGGGCTTGTGTACATGGGGAAATTCACCAGCGCAGCTGTGCGTTTGAACGGGAGATGAGCTAAACTGGAAAAAAGCTCTTCTGGATTAAGAATGTGCATACAGGGAATTAGATAGGGCATAACTATAGCAGTGTATATCCACACCTTTCCTTTACCGTCTCCCTGTGTAGATGAGCCCGTATTCCCCATCATCCCAACCCCAAAAGAGATTTGGCTGAGCCTGCCAGTAGTGGCTGTGGTCCCCGAGGACACCAAGATTCTCTTGGGAGTTGTCATTGCTGCAGTACATCACACAAGGGCCACACCGGCCCCTTGGCAGCTCTGGGGAATGGGGGAGCACAATGATGGCTTAAAGCTATTTTTATTGTTATTATTATTACTGCAGCACCTAGGAGCCATAGTCATGGAGTAAGACCCTACTGTGCTAGACAAACAGAGAACGAAAAGATGGTCCCAGCTCAAGGGGCTCCCTTTGCTCTCTATCCTCCATCTCTGCACATGCACTGTAGAAAGTGAGACATTTACCACCCTTAAGGTAAATGCAATTAAGCAAAGTACACAGAAGCAAATAGCGAGGCGGAGGAAGCTCCTGCCTTTCCTGTGAGGATGTGAAAACTATCTCCAAAGCTGTAGCAGAAAACCAGGCAGGAGAGGTCCTGGGAAAGTTTGAGGCAGAAGCTCTGCACCAAACAGAGAGAGAGCAGGGCAGTATTCGGGGTAATACTGTTTCCCTTGTTCTAGTAAAGCTGTTTGTTCAATGTTAGTACAAATTGACTCATTCTGTGATGCTTTACCATGGTCACATGACAATCCGCTTCCCCAAAGCAGACAGCCCGTCATCCACAGATGTACCCAAAGCAAATCAGAAACTGAAGTTACAGAACTCACATTATCCAATCTACCACACCACCTGGTACAGCTGTAGCCTTTGTGCAGACCCACCCTCTTTTACTGGCTGTCTCCTGTTCATAGCTGAAAACATCTGTCCTGTTATTATTATAATTATTATTTATTTGTACTGTGGTAGCGCCCAGGCACCAGCCACCTTGTGCTGGGCACTGTGGGACCTTTACGAAGAGATGGCCCCGGCCCAAAGAGTTTATATCAAATATAAAATGAGAGAGACAACAGATGGTTGCAACAAACAGCTGGAAGCTGAAGCTAGACAAATTCAGGCTAGAAATAAGTTGCCAGTTGTTAACCAGTGGAAAAAACTTACCTACATATGTGGTGGATTCTCCCTCATTTGAAGTCGTTAAATCAGGATGGGATGGCTTTTTAAAAGTGCAGCCAGAAATTGTGGGCTTAATGGAGGAATCACTGGGTGAAATTCTATGGTCTGTTCTAGGCAGAAGATAGACTAGATAATCATAATGGTCTCTTCTGGCCTTACAATCTATGAATCTATGGAAAACAGCTGAGGGAGCATAATTTAACAATGAAATGGTTCCGATCAGTGTGATAAAGGGCGGGCACAGCACATTAACTACCTGACCACTGTCGAGAGTTCTGTAGTCATTGCAGCAGAGAGTTTTAAGAAGAGATCTGAAGGAGGACACGGGGCTTGTGAATTTTTAAAGGGAGCTTCCCCCAAGCATGGGGGTTGGTGTAGGAGAGAGTGTGGTGGTGGTGCTTGTTGGAAAATCTGACAAATGGTCAGTCCAAACAGGCATCATTTCCAGAACAGAAGTGGAGGTTAATGTCTCCATACCATAAAAGAGATGGTAAGTAGGGCAGGGACAGGCTGTGAAGAGCCTTAACTCTGAAAACAAGTAGTTGATGTTTGATTTTGATGCAATGGAGAAGGGGGAGCCAGCGGAGGCCTGCAAAAAGGGGATGGGGTGATCGAAGCGATGAGCCAGCAGAATGATCTCTGCAGCAGCATTTTGAAACGAGACCTCTGGGGTCTCGTTGCGTTTGTCCTGCAGCCAGTGCAAGATTACTGCCTACAGGACATCCCCAAGAGCTTCATCTAGTCTCATTTTTAAAGTTCCAAACAATGAAGCGTCCCAGGATACTATTAAACCACCTAATGGAACTCACTGGTGTGATGTTTTCTCTGATTTTCACCCTCAGTTTTCTCCTTCCATTCCCCCTTGTTATACCCCCATGGAACATGCTCCATTCTTGGCATTAACACCCTGGCAAAGTTTGTAGTCCCATTATTTCCTCCCCATTAGTCAGTGGTTAGCCATGCTTGTGAGAGTGGCTGTGACCATCACTTGCCATCTTAACTGCCTGTTTTCAGTCACTCACAACTTTCTGAAACTTTCACTTCTTGAGCTGTAAGTTTCCAGGTCTGATCTCTGCCCACAGGTGATTTTTATTTTAAATTCTGATCAGAAACAGTGCAGTCAGTTTTGAGAATGAGGTGATTGAAAAAAAGAATACACTTTCTCCATGAAAAAAGATAAAATCTTTCCCGGATTTCCCCATTGTCTGAACAGCTCTACAGCCACAGTGGCTGGGGGTTGAAAGGTGACATATGGCCTGAAAACAGCCTTCAATCAGAAGAAGGAATGGACTCAAGGGACAGAAACAAATTAACCTAACAAACAGAGAAAACGCCCTCCCCCCACCAGCCACCCTCAATGAAATCCAGTGGAGATTTTCAAACTCCCAGATGAGATTTGGGTGGAGTTTTCCCCTGTGATTTCCAGGGCCTCACATGGAACTTTCCTCAGCTTCAGGGAGCTGGGAAGGAGTCCATCTAGGCATTGTTGCTGGAGAAGAGATGTCAAAAAAGGCACGGTACTGCAGTCTCATTTAGCAGGGGGAAGAAAGGGGGTGCTGTTGGCTTGTTAACGGGGGGGACCCCCAAGAGGATTTCTGAAGCTGGGAGATGAAGTTGTGAGGTGGTCACTGATGTGGGGGAAAGATCTGGGATGGCTGGCATCTAGGAGGAGGTTTGGGGGCTTGTCCCTAGGGGAATCAGAGATGATTTCTACAGCAGGGGCTGATGACTCTTTTGCCTTGGCTCTCGAAAGACTTGCAAAACATTTTGGGATTGATCCCACATGGAGTATTATAAACTGGTGTGCTGAGACCACTGCCTGCCATGCTGACCAGCATTATTGTTTTCCTTGTGCTCCCCTATCTGTCTGTTCCACCTGGAGCCTTTTCCCTTAGATTGTAAGATCCTTGAGATAGGGATCTTTTTATTGTTTGTTTGCACAGCACCTAGCACACTGGGAGTACTGGCCCCAATCCTGGGGCCCCGGCCACTACACAACACAAATAATCCACATCATAAAATTCCAAGATTGTCCCCTTTCTGTTTGTCACTGTGCAGCCTAGAATGTCTGCTGAGTCAGTGTGAAGTGATGGTTGAGAGCTCTCTTTGTTTGGAATATCATCAGGTCTAATCCTCAGAGGAATTCATGGTCTGTTACCATACAGTTTTCAAGTTCTCAGACACTTTTGGCTTTTTTACACTTTATGAATTACACACGTACGACCACACGGGCTTTCAGCTTGCCAATGATAATAAACTATAGGCCAGATTCTGCTCCCATTGACGTCAATGGGAGTTTTTCCACTGACTTCCATGGGAGCATTATCAAGCATCAAGGGGGGATTCCATGGGTTCATTGCATCCTTGATTAGGAGGCCTCCACAGCAGGTGCAAAGCTAACATAGCCAGTTCTACACCTTCCCTGACAGGCACCCCGGCCCAGAGTCATGCCAGAGTACGCTGAGGATGGGAGGGAGCATGGCTGCAGTGTTCCTATCCCCCAGCTATTGCAGCCAGGGTGTAAGTGAGGTCAGCCCGCAAGCCTGCTCAAACTGGTACCAAGGATCAAATCAGCCCCCAGTGTAGGGGTGGTGTAAGTTGCACCATTACAGGGACGAATTCCTTCTTAAACCCCACAGTTCCACTGCAGTATAGCTCTATTACCTCTATGGTGGGAGGGCAGCAGCCCTTCAGAGCCAGCATGTTGCCCGCCGTGAGGGGGAGGGGAAATGGCAGCCAAAGATTGTGGGGCCAAACCCCTATTTGTATGAGAGAGCTGAATGGACAAGCATTGCAAAGGTATGTGCTGCATCAATGGGGTCTGGTATTAGCACATCGCTCCCACCTGCCAAGTGACATGTCCAGCAGCTTGAGAGAGCAGGTAGAAGGGACAGGACCACCTGGGAAAGGCTGGGAAGTTAAATGAACACAACGCCAAGGTGGGGTGAGCAGCAGTGCTGGATCAATAACTGATTTATGGTTTGCTGGCAGGTTCAAAAAACCCAGTTCTGGGCAAGTCAACATGAAACTGAAACTTCCAAAAAAATGTAGGGATTTGAATAAGTCGACACAAACTATGTTTTGTTTGAATGAAAGTTTCATTTCCAGGCATTTTAAAAAGGAAATGAACAGCCAGGTTCACAAACTAGCCATAGGAGGGGCTGTTTCCTTATAAAGCTTAGTCCAGTGTCTAGTGCCCTCTCCCAGGATGATTTGCACACAGGTCTCCAGTCTCTCAGGACAGTGCCCTAAGCACTGGCTATGGGGTTGCCTGAAACAGGACTTTTTCAGTCTTACCTGTTGAAGCTTTTCCACTTTGGATAATTATTGGAGCAGGGCCGTGAACTGGGATTGCTGACGTTAGAAAAAGAGCATGTCCTAACCAGGAGGCTATAGAAGTACTCTCGCACACATTCTCTGGCCCAATGACTATTCAAGTATTTGATACACCATGGAACATCTTCAGTAGGAGAGAGAAATTATTAGTCAAAAAACTTTCACCCAGCTCTAATGGGCAAAGAAAACCCAGTGCTCTATCAGAAGACGGCCTGGTCCATCAAAACCCAGCTCGGAGAACACAGCCACAAAGAATCCATCCCTTGTGGAGAGCAGGGACGGGAATAAAGGTACCACACTCACAATACCAAAGTGGTTTGTTTTCTTCTTCCCTTATTAGTAGCAGGATTTTCAGGAAAACAGGTTCCTTTATTCCTTACAAGTTATTTTGCCCCTGCAGCTCATTCAAGCCATAGCCCTCTGTGACACCTGCTTCTCCACAGAAATCAGTGGTGCCATCCCAATGGAGGATTGTGACTTTCAGAAGGGGGCAGCAGACTCAGTCTATATGCAAAGATTTCAGGGCATGAATGTGCTCCATCAAAGTCAATAGGCATTTTGTCTTGGAGGAGCATGATCACACTCTTTTATGACTAAATACCAGCATTGAGAAATACAGGACAGAGGGGAACTGTTTGCAAAGTATTCTGTTTAGTGACATTTCTCCATGGAATTATCATCTTTTAAATTAATTTGCTAAAGATAATAGTGAAATGGCATTTATTTCTTCACAGAGACTTCAGTGGGAACTCTATTTCTTCCATTGAAAAAAGGGTATGGAAGGGATACCCTTGGGCTGAGTATTTGTGAGTATTTTCTAGCATTTTATATATTGAGGGCTAAAGGTATTCTCCAGGTATTTCGTTCAGTCTTTGAGCCAGAAACTGTAAGGAAATAAAGAACGCACACACACATTTCCATTCCAGTTTAGGACATGGGGTGGTAAAGAAATGGGTGAGGATGTTAGAATGGGTGATAATCAGTTCTCTGATCTAGCGTTCATCTTTTCACACAGTGAAATCTGAAAGCCCTGCTAGCTTGATTGGTCCATGACTCTGATGCCATTGTTCACGAAGACAGAGGCATCTGGATAACCCTCCAGTTGGTAGTTGGTATCCAAAGCTGAAATTGGCTCAGTTGTGCCCTTAACGAGGTGTTCACCTTAATGGTGAAGAAAATCTAAGTACTAACAAAGGACATACATGTGTGTGTGTTGGGGGGGGGGTTACTTACGTTTTATTTCTTAGCAGTGTTTTTTAAAAAACTTATCCAAGTGATTGTCCATTGTGAATAAGCCATATGCTTGTCATATATATTTGTGTGGGTGTCATTTAATAGAGATAAGTTTATGAAAAGAAAAGCACTTTCATATACATTATTGTAACATAGTTAGATTTGCTCTCTTACTAACTAAAAAAGCACTTTCTCAAATGAGCACGGGGGCACAGACATGTCTGAACAGACATACTTAAACATGCTGTCAGTCTTAGAAGCATCAGTCACTGGGGCCATGCACACATCCCCCTCGTGGAACTGAATGTTAGAGTAGAGCAGGGGTCGGCAACCTATGGCACGTGTGCCAAAGACGGCACGCGAACCGATTATTAAAGGTCTCGGCAGGCAGCAGCGTGCCATTAAAAATCCTGCCCAGCCCAGCCCGGCCCGCTCTTCTCCGCCCCACTCCCCACCCCCCCTCCCATGGGGGCAAGGGGCAGGGGGCAGAAGCTTGGTCCTGCCGGCTTCCCTGCCTTTTCCCATAGTGTGCTGGGTTCCTGCCCCTCNCCCCCCCCCCGACCCCAGCCCTGACTCTGGCACCCCCACACATACCCGCCTCCCACCCCCTGCCCTGACACCTGCACCCCCTCACATGTCCCAGCTCTGTGCCCTGACTCTTGCACCCCCACATCCCTACCCTCACCCTGAGCACCAAACGGGAGCTCCTGCACACACACCCCACATTCCCACCTGCACCCCTCGCACCAAAAGGGAGCCCCACACCCAAACCTCCTGCCCCAAATCTGAGTCCCCTCCCTCATTCTAGCTCCTGGCCAGACCCTTCACCCCCAGCCCTGTGCTCAGTGCACTCCCACCCTCAGCTCAGTGCAAAGAGAGGAAGAGAATGGGCCAGAACCAGGGAGAAGGTAGGTACCCACTGTATGTGGGTGGGGCCAGGACCCCAGACCGGCAGCGGGCTGAGCGGGTCCAGCAGCCGGGATCCCAGCTGGGAGTAGCCGGCGGATGGAACCCCTGAGTGGCAGTGGGCTGAGCCGCTCAGCCCACTGCTGGTCTGGGGTTCTGACTGCCGGACCCTTACCAGCTGGGGTCCCGGCCGCAGGCCCCGCTCAGCCCGCTGCCAGCCTAGGTGAACAGAACCCCAGACCAGCAGCGGGCTGAGCGGGCCGACCGCATAAGATCAACATTTTAATTTAATTTTAAATGAAGCTTCTTAAACATTTTGAAAACCTTGTTTATTTTACAATACAACAATAGTTTAGTTATATATTATAGACTTATAGAAAGAGACCTTCTAAAAACATTAAAATGTATTACTGGCATGCGAAACCTTAAATTAAAGTGAATAAATGAAGACTCGTCACACCACTTCTGAAAGGTTGCCGACCCCTGGAGTAGAGGTTACAGAAGGCCTTTGGGTTTTTTCTTCTCTCCCAAACCACCATACATTGACTTTTAATATATTTTCTCAATTTGTTTGTGCTCATGAGCTCAGTTTACTGTTTTATAGCAGTTGTTAATTGTTACAGTTCCTTTATAAAGAGATTGAACATGATTTTGCAGTTGTGTTCTCACTATTATGCAGTTAATTGGACAGAAATGACTGGCCCAGTTAGACATCTCAAGCTGCAAACAGTGTGCTTCTTTCCAGGATAAGATGTCTACCTGGGAACTGTATGCTTGGTGGACCAAATCTGGATTATACTCTCCCCACAGCCATTCTTGTAATTCCTTGGGAGGCTTTCATGGGGCTACAAGCTGTGGTAAGGAAGGGGGAGGTTTAGAATGGTAGATTCACCTCACATGTTCAGTTCCATGCACACAGCCCCAACAGTTACTGCTTGTAAATAGCTCAAGGACTCATTGCTCCAAGAGTGTGGCTCTGCAGAGCCAACCAGAGAACTCCAGTTACAAGTAAGTCATTTTCCTTTATTACTTTCTGAATTCCTTCGGGTTCAATTACTCCTCAGTTAGGGCTGAAAACTGGTCTCCATGGTGGATGCTAATGTCCATTCTCCCATTCTCACAGGGAACAGGAGAAGTTTGATACTGTAAAAGAAAATCCTATTTGAAGTATCAGTCTCCCTCCAAATGTGAGACACACATCTCGTTTTTTCCACTCTGCCCTATGTGTCTGATTTCCTTCAAACTTAAAATAATAACTTCTGCCTTGAAATTACAGGCTGAAAGGAATAGGGGGAGGAATTTAGCACCAGGTCAACACACAAGAGTTTAGACTGGGTCTTACCATCTTAACTATGGAGTCACAACCAGGACTGCAAGGTACAGGGACAGACTGGAAACTTTCTCCCTCCTAGCTCTTCTCTCTGTTGCTTCAGTCTGAGGAGCAGAAAGTCCTGTCTATCTGGTGAACTAATAATAGTCAGCAATTATGGAGCGAAAATATAAAATCACCCCTGAGCTTTTGAGACATGCAGTCCTGGAAAGGAGTGAGGTACCCAGACTATCAAGGTATTAATTCAGAACTCATTAAATGTAGTGATGTGATAGATCAAAAGATGAAAGGGGAAAAAATACAAGCAGAGGATCAGATCCTGCCAGTTCTCCACATTTCAAGAAGGATGTTGATAAATTGCAGAAGGTTCAGAAAAGAGCCATGAGACTGATTAAAGGATGGGAAAACATGCCTAATAGGGTATGTCTACACTGCAGTTGGACACCCAGGACTGGCCCATGCCAGCTGACTTGGGCTCACAGTATGGGGCTGTTTCATTGCAATGTAGATGTGATGGGTTGGATCACAGAAACCCTCTTGGGGCTGCCAACTAATGTGCCAAGACTACTTCTGCCCCTGCTTTCCCTGCCCTCCCAGCTTGGGACTTCAGTACCCTGCCTGGTAAGAGCCAGACCCGCTAGCCTGCTGCAAAACCAGACCCAGGTCTGAACCACGTCCCCTAACAGCTGTAGATTTAAACTGAAGCAGCTTAAGAAGTGTTCCTGTCTTTAACACTCAGATGTCCAACTCCCAATGGGGTCCAAACCCCAAATAAATCCGTTTTACCCTGTATAAAGCTTATACAGGGTAAACTCATAAATTGTTCGCCCTCTATAACACTGATAGAGAGATATGCACAGCTGTTCTTCCCCCCTCCCCCACCAGATCTTAATGCATACTCTGGGTTAAATAATAAGTAAAATGTGATTTTATTAAATACAGAAAGTAGGATTTAAGTGGTTCCAAGCTACTGTGGGTAGCTATCCCACAGTTCCCGCAGTCTCCGCCGCCCATTGGAATTCTGGGTTAAGCTCACAATGCCTGGTGGGGCAAAAACATTGTCGCAGGTGGTTTTGGGTACATGTCGTCAGTCGCCCCTCCCTCCGTGAAAGCAATGGCAGACAATCGTTTTGCGCCTTTTTTCCTGGGTTACCCGAGCAGACGCCATACCACAGCAAGCATGGAGCCCGCTCAGCTCACTGTCACCGCTGCTGTTGTGAGCATTGTAAACACCTCGCGCATTATCCTGCAGTATATGCAGACCCGGGCTAAGAGATGCCAGCACGAGGAGAATTTTGTTGAGGACATGGACACAGATGTTCCTGAAAGCACAGGCTGTGGCAATTGGGACATCATGGTGGCACTGGGGCTGGTTGATACAGTGGAATGCCGATTCTGGGCCAGGCAAACAAGCACAGACTGGTGGGACCGCATAATGTTGCAGGTATGGGATGTTTCACAGTGGCTGCAAAACTTTCACATGCGTAAGTCCACTTTCCTGGAACTCTGTGAGTTGCTTTCCCCCACCCTGAAGTGCAGGAATACCAAGATGAGAGCAGCCCTGATAGTTGAGAAGCGAGTGGCGATAGCCCTGTGGAAGCTTGTAATGCCTGACTGCTACCTGTCAGTTGGAAATCAATTTGGAGTGGACAAGTCTACTGTGAGGTTTGCTGTGATCCAAGTAGCCAATCAATCATTGGCGTTCTGTTATCAAGGGTAGTGACTCTGGGAAATGTGCAGGTCATACTGGATGGCTTTCCTGCAATAGGGTTCTCTAACTGTTGTGGGGCGATAGACGGAATGCATATCCCCATCTTGGCACTGGACCACCTTGCCAACCAGTACATAAACTGCAAGGGATACTTCTCAATGGTGCTGCAAGCACTGGTGGATCACAAGGGATGTTTCACCGACATCAATGTGGGAGTGCTGGGAAAGGTGCATGACACTTGCATATTTAGGAACTTCGGGCTATTTGAACAGCTGCAAGAAGGGACTTACTTCCCAGACCAGAAAATTACCATTGGGGAAGTTGAAATGCCAATAGTTATCCTTGGAGACCCAGCCTACCCCTTGGTCCCATGGCTCATGAAGACTTACGCAGGCAGCCTGGACAGTAGTAAGAAGTAGTTCAACTATAGGCTGAGCAAGTGCAGAATGGTGGTAGAATGTGCCTTTGGATGTTTAAAAGCTCTCTGGCGCTGTTTGCTGAGTAGGTCAGACCTCAGCACAAACAACATTCCAATTTTTATTGCTGCTTGCTGTGTGCCCCACAATATCTGTGAGAGAAAGGGGGAGACTTTTATGGTGGGGTGGGAGGTTAAGGCAAATCGCCTGGAGTCCGATTTTGAGCAGCCAGACACCAGGGCGATTAAAAGAGCACAGCAAGGCGCACTGTGCATCAGAGAGGCTTTGAAAACCAGTTTCATGACTGGCCAGGCTTCGGTGTGACAGTTGTGTGTGTTTCTCCTTGATGCAAACCCGCCCTCTTTGTTGATTTTAATTCCCTGTAAGCCAACCATCCTCCCCCCTTCGAAATAAAGTAACTATTGTTTTCAAACCATGCATTCTTTCTTTATTAATTCTTGGGTGTCTGGGTGAGGTGGATATGGAACTTGGGGAGGAGGGCATGCAGTTATACAGTGGATGCAGCGGGGGGGGGTCTGTGCTTTTGTTGGATTTCCTGCAGCGCCAACAGACGCTTCATCGTGTCCGTTTGCTCCCCCAACAGACGCTTCATTGTGTCCATTTGCTCTCCCATTAGCCTCAGCATCGCATCCTGCCTCTGTTCTTCGCGCTCACTTAATTCTTTCCTGGCTTCTGCCACTGAATGCCTCCATGCATTAAGCTGTGCCCTATTAGTTCGGGAGGCCTGCATGAGCTCGGAAAACATGTCATCGCAAGTGTGTTTTTTTCGCCTTCTAACCTGCAATAACCTCAGGGACGGAGATGATAGGGGGAGCGTAGAAACATTTGCACCTGGGGGGAGATAAAAAGGGAGAGTAAAATTTAAGATGATACATTTCTGAGAACAAAAGGGAGACTCTTTCACAGCGAATCAAACAAAACAGCAGAAGGCACATGTGCTTTAGGTACAAGGTCGCGTTTTGCTTTTTATATTGAGCGCCCGCTGCCAGTATGGTGACACATCACACACATCTGGGCAATAGAATTCGGTTTCCAGGCAGCCATGGTAAGCCAAAGGGTACGCAGGTTTGGCTTCTAACACCTTCATAACATGTGGGAATGTTTTCAAACTGCAGCACCCTCCTTTCCCAGAGCAAGCAATGGGTTGGGTTTCACATTTGAAAGGAGGGGCTGTGGTTTTCGGGTGGATGTGCAGCACACACCTATCTCCACCCCACCGCGTGGCTATTCTCTGGGATGATCCCTTTTAGCCAGGCGCAAACAGCCCAGCATGAACAGGGTCCTTTTTCTGTTCCCTTACAAAAATTCTCCTATTTCAACCAGGTGACCATGAACGATATCACTGTACTGAGGCTAACACAGAAAGATATAGACTGAATGTTGCTTGAATGCAACCAAAACCCAGGACCATTCGCAGCCAAACTTTGTGCTCCAATGATTCCAGAATACTTGCTACTGGCTTGGTGTGGTAAAGTGTCCTACCATGGAGGATGAAATAAGGCAGCTCTCCCCAGAAACCTTCTGCAAAGGCTTTCAGAGTACCTCCAGGAGAGCTTCACGGAGATGTCCCTGGAGGATTCCTGCTCCATCCCCAGACATGTGAACAGACCTTTCCAGTAGCTGTACTGGCTGCGAACGCATCCCAGTTCTTCAGGGCAAATCAAACATTAAACACTATTGCTTTTAAACCCTGTACTGTAGTTACAAATGTGCACTCACCGGAGGGGCCTTCTCCAACTTCAGGTTCGGGGATCCCACCTTGGGAGGGTATTGGCTCCAGGGTGATGAAAAGTTCCTGGCTGCCTGGGCGAACGGATTCACCGCTTGCCTGCTGCGCATTCTCCTCCTCCTCCTCTTCCTCATCCGCAAAATCCTTCTCCCTGTTACGTGAGACTCCCCCCTTGCAGGTGTCCACGGACAGTGGTGGGATAGTGGTAGGGTCCCCACCTAGAATGCCATGCAGCTGATCATAGAAGCGGCATGTATGGGGCTCTGACCCAGAACGACCGTTTGCCACCTTTGTCTTTTGGTAGGCTTGCCTGAGCTCCTTAACTTTCACACGGCACTGCTGTGTGTCCCTGTTGTAGCTTCTGTCCAACATGCCCTGGGAGATTTTGGCAAATATATTTGCATTTCTTCTTTTTGGTCGGAGTTTGGCCTGCACAGATGCTTCTCCCCATACAGCAATCAGATCCAGTGTCTTCCGTTCGCTCCATGCTGGAGTTCGTTTACGATTCTGGGGGGACTGCATGGTCACCTGTGCTGCTGAGCTCACCACGCTGACCAAACAGGAAATGAAATTCAGAAGTTCCCGGGGCTTTTCCTGGGTACCTGGCTTGTGCATTGGAGTTCAAAGTGCTGTCCAGAGCGGTCACAATGGAGCACTCTGGGATAGCTCCTGGAGGCCAATACCGTCGATTTGTGCCCTCACTACCCCAAATTTGACCCAGCAAGGTTGATTTTAGCGCTATTCCCCTCACCGGGGAGGAGTACAGAAGTCGATTTTAAGAGCCCTTTAGGTTGACGGAACGGGGTTGGTTGTGTGGACGCAGTCATTTTTAAATCGACCTAACGCGGCTAAATTCGACCTAACCCTGTAACGTAGACCAGGCTTTTGAGAGATGCTATTTTAACATAGTTTTCTGCTGAAGAGATTTGTTTCTCTCTTGATTATTGTTGGTATAGCAAGTAAACCATTTTGTCTGTGTTTTCAGAGTTCTCAAGGACAATGACTTAAGCAAACTGCAGAAAGATTCACTCGAGGGCTTGCTGTCGCTAAAGCACCTGTACGTGTTTATTTCTAGTAGTACTTAATTTACAGTATAATTGACAAACTGCTATTTGTTGACAGTGCTCCTTTGGGTTATTTTAAAGCAATTAGTGGTTTTAAAGCTGGGATCTTGGGGACAACTCAGGTCTGGTCTTCTACACTACACAGTTAGGTCAATGTAAGGCAGAGTACGTCAACCTAAGTATGTCATTGTACACACTACAGCCTTGCTACCACTAATGTACAGGGCTGCCCAGAGGGGGGGGCAAGTGGGGCAATTTGCCCCGGGCCCCACAGGGGCCCCCACGAGAATATAGTATTCTATAGTATTACAACTTTTTTTATGGAAGGGGCTCCCGAAATTGCTTTGCCCCGGGCCCCCTGAATCCTCTGGGCAGCCCTGCTGATGTAAGTGCCATACTACATTGACATCATAACTCCACCTCCATGAAAGGCATAAGGCTTATGTTGGTGTAGTTAGGGTGAGGCAGTGTCTGTGTAGACTCTGCGTTACTTACATGGGCTGTTGGCTGTCTTGTCAATTTCACGACTCCATGCTGGAGCTGTAAAATTGACAAGAAAACCTGGCAGCTAGAGACTGGCTCCTCTTCCCAGATGGGCTCCAGCCTGGCTGCCTCCCCCACCCCTGTTCCCAGCCTGCCATCCTGGAGGCAAGAAGCCCAGGTGGGAGCGGGGAGCCGATAGCCCGGCAGGGAGCTGCACAGAGCTGAGAGCCCTGGCTCTCAGCCCCCCACACTGCCCCTCCTCAGTCGGGGGAGGTGCTCCTGATGAGGATGTGCACCACTGATAGAAGGAGGGTTGTGTGGACATCAGCCACATCAGTAATTACTGCAGTGGCTGTAAATCGACCTAATATATGTCAGTAGGCTGTTGTGTAGACATGCCCTCATAACAGAGACAAGGCTGGGTTTCAGCAGCATCTGCCTTGTTTTACAGAATTTTATTTCTCTTCTCTATTTCAGTCCATTTGCCTGAGGCTATATCTTCATTGCAAAAACAGGTGTTTTTATGTCAAGATAACTAAATCGCAATAGCTATCCTGATGTAAATTCTTAGTGGAGACAAGATACAGTAGCTTTTAACTCGCTGTAGCTGAGGACAACCCCAGATGAGCAGTATAGGGTTGATCTCAACTAGTTACAGTTAAGGTAAAAACAGCTACATCAAGGTAAAAACTGCCTGTGTCTTCACTGGGGTTTTACATGGAGAGAGCTATTTTGCAGTGAAGATAAAGCCTGAGCTTAGGATCTTATCTACTTTCCAGCTCATCTGCTCCAGCTGTTTACTCTGCTCCTGGGATCCTGAATGGTTTCAACAGCAAGCAGATGCAAAGTCAAAGACAGGGACCTATAGTGTCCCTTCCCATGTGAAAGGCTGCAGGAGAGATGTTTTTGTGAGGAAATCTCCATGGAGATTTGCCCACATTGTCCTATTGGAGGGAGTGGGTTTGCTCCTCCCAAACATGGCATTCCCAAGGGAAATATGGCAGATCAGGGCTCTGCAGGAGGTCTGTCTTATTTGATCAATTATTTCAAGGCGTGCGCGATCCTTGATTCATTTGGGGGATTTTTATGCTGTCTTGGCAAATAATGAAGATACTATATTAATTTTTTCCCCATTTTTCTTTTAAAAAAAACATCTAGGAAATTTCACACAAAAATTCTTGTTAAAAACACGTGAGGGTTTGTGACAGAGTGGTCTGTCTCTTTAAAAACTTTTTTGAGGTGGGAGGGTTTTTTCCTTTCAGATTCAATTTTTTCCCCATGTTGGGTTTTCCTGTGTTGTGTAGTATGAGTGAATGAACATGATACCAGTGAAGTATAAAGGTAGCAAATTTGGCTTTTGTTTACTTTTTTCTTTTGGTTAATTACTGCAGCACTCCCTCTTCCTTGGACCCTTCCCAGAATACTAGGAAAAGAACAAATAGGCAAATACATATTCCTCTCTAAAAGCTACTGTTGGTGGTTGCCAGGCTGCTAATGACCAGAAGAGCTACAGCCAGATTAACAGGTGCACCAGTTTAGCAAATAGGTACCTGAGGCCTTAGGGGAGAAAAAGCAAAAACCTCTGAAGAAGGCGGCGGCTTACTAACTTGGAGTAGGTTCAGGACTCTAATATTACTTTGTTCAGATCCTTATGTTGTTATTTATAGTCATCTTTACTGAGTGTGGACTTGGTATTTTTATTTCTTTTCCCATTGAGGGGAGTCTATTTTACTTTACCTTGACTGGTCTGGAGCGCTTTTTTTTTTTTTTTTTTTAAATAAGTGACACACACACTTGGTCTCTAGGACATATGTGTCAGCTGTGGGATGTGGTTTAGATGCCAAATTTGGGCATGGATGGGAAACAAACAGTCTCTTAAAGAGATAGGTTTCAGAGTAGCAGCCGTGTTAGTCTGTATCCCCAAAAAGAACAGGAGTACTTGTGGCACCTTAGAGACTAACAAATTTATTAGAGCATAAGCTTTCGTGGACTACAGCCCACTTCTTCGGATGCATACCTAAAGAGAGAGACCACCCTGTCACAAGCTTGAAAACTGAAGCACTCCAAAGTCAGCAGATGCCACATTTAAGATTGCACATGTAAAAGATATGCATGTAAATGGGCTTGTTCTAAATTTGACATTCAACTATATTAACCACAAGCCACCCTTTCTCTTACTGCAGTTGCCTGCTTGCTCACTACACATCTTCCAACATCTGCAGCCATAGGCGCCGATTCCATGGGTGCTCCGGGGATCAAGCACCCACCAAAAAAAATAGGGGGTGCTCAGCACTTGCAGGGTGGGATTAATCTTTTGTGGGGGCCCCCCTGCTCCACCCCTGCTTGGCCTCTTCTGCCCCCTCCCCCCTGAGGCCCTGCCTGACTCTTGCATGGGGGAAGGGGGGGGAGAGGAGCACCCACCAGTAAAAACACCAGCAAAACAAAAGTCAGCACCTGTGTCTGCAGCGAATGAGCTATGGGTCCTACAGGCAACAGCCTCATTCACTACACAACCCTGATTGTTCACTGGCACTATCCATCCTGTGCACTGAATGACATGATCCTATAGAAAAAAAAAGATCATGTAATTAAAGACAAACATAATGCATATGCACCAGGACGCAGAATTAAGGTTCACAGGCAACCTTAATTCTGGTATTTTCAAACTTTCGAGTTTGAAACCTCAATAGCATTCTTTTAACATAATTTATTGTATATAGTATCCGATGTTTTTAAAAGAGAAAATATAATCTTTATCAGTTGCAACAATAGCAACTCCCAAGGTGAGTCCACTATGCCTGAGAGAGGAGGCACTGTTCATCACATTATGCCTGGCTTCAACAAGCAGGGAAAGAAAGAAGAGGGGACGTTGTGTGATTGGAGTCCCTTCATGTAACTCCTGTCCGCATAATTGCCAAGAGTCACTTGCTACTCATTGGTGTGATGATTAAGAAGTGCCAGCCTATGCCCCTTTAAAGGCATTGTCTATTCCCGTGGAGGAAGGTCAAACTTTAAATCATTTGTGTATTGGAAGCCAATGAGGTCACTGAGATCAGAGCAAAATAGAAATAATTGAACTGAAATAGTGATGAATAAGATCCTTAATAGAGCTGTACAAATACCTTTTCTATTTTCTGGCCAAACTGAAAAATGGGGTGAGGGTGGGGGTGGGGTGGGAGAATCACTTCAAGTTGGCCTGAAAATAAATTTTTTCAAAATTTTCGGCAAACTGAACAAATTTTGTTCACACTAAAACAAAACATTGTTCCATTTTTGAGATTAGCCTTTTTAAAAATAACATTGAGGTACAATTCAAACAAAAAGTCATTTTGAACTAGAAAAAATGTTTCGGTCAACCCAAATTTGCATTTTTCAGCCGAAAAAAGTTTCAGATAAAAACTTTCACTCAGGTCTAGTCCTTGAAACCTGGTTGCTTTAAGTCACATGGGTTTTCAGCAATTATGCATTCATGCAAGCTGATATTGAATAGAAATACCCAATGAAATCATAACTACATGTAATCTTTGCCGTTTGTGTCAAGGCGAATGAAAGTAAATGATGTTCAAGTGTGATTAATATTTCCATAATCTCAATTTGTTATTTTAACAGGGATTTATCCTGCAACAAAATCCTGTTTATTGAGAAACATGCATTTGAGCCTCTACCTTTTTTGCAGTATATGTAAGTTATAAAAATGACTTTATAGTGTTCTGTATAGTAAGCAATGTTTACTGAAGTCTGTCTACATCTATGTAACCCGTCTAGTGGTAGAATCAATTCTAGTGGTAGTATTTTGTCCCAATTAGCTTTATAAGTGTGACTAAAGTTATACTACTAGAAGACAGACTGATATATAGCTAGAGAGACACCTATAGGTGGTTGTCCATATACAGATTTAGCTGAGGTTGTTTCTTAAAGGTTTACTATATCCTGGAACAGAAAGAGATTAACCACATGTGCATTTCACTTCCTCTATTTGACGAGCTAAACAAATGCAGAATGTAATAGAATTTCCTCACTAATCCACCTGGGATTTGCATATTCCCTACCAATCAAAATTGCTAACTACTAAATTCCTATCCAACAGGCTGGATTTATTTCTACAATTGTTTCTTTTCCCAGAAACCTTGGCGGTAATCTCATTACAGAGCTTCGTTACGGGACATTCCAGGCCTGGCATGGGATGCAGTTTTTGCAGAAATTGTAAGTGTAAGATTGAGATTATTTGAGGGTGGGTTCTTTTTACAGGATCTTTGGTTCTCCAATGGCGTTCCTCACAACATGGCTCTGCACGCTGCCAGACTCATGTGAGACAGCACAGGAAGCTCCTAGCAAACCTGCTGGGGGGGGGGGCACTGCCTAGGGTTGTGCCAGTGCCAGGTGGGAGAGCAGAAGAAGGAAAAGGGTGCTCACGAGAAGATAGGGAGGATGGAGGGATAGAGAAAAAATCCCCTCCCTCTCGAAAACCACGAGAGAGCAATAGCCGCTCCCTAGGAGACGAGTTGCAGAAGGACCACCAGTCTCAGGGCCTTCAGCCCTTGCCTACAGCAGGAGCATTTATTTCATAGGCCTCAGCACCTGGGGGCAGGTCAATGTTTAAGGCCTCAGTCTGGATGGCTGAAGCCCAAGAACGTGTTGAGCTCAGCTCATTCTCAGAAAGAGCATTAGTGCAGTGCAGAGTGACGTTATACTCTGCAGTGGCTGCCACGGGCTGCACAGCTCCCCTGTAACAAGGGTGAAGGGCTGACTGTAGCCCCAACCTCCACACAACAGCAGAGGGCGAGAGAAGCTTGGAGGTGGCCAAGGAAGAATGAGGAGAGTCAGTGAGGAAAGATGGAGAATGTGACCCAGATGTCAAAAGCTGCAGGGCAGCCAGCCACCCTGGGAAGTGATAGAGGGCCCAAGTGGCTAAGTGGGGGGAGCAAGGAGGGAGTGGAGACAGGCCAGAGGCTGAGGGAAGCTGAAGGTGTAGGGTGGCTTGGAAATGTTCCATCAAAATGTTTTTTCAACAGGAAATTGGGTTTTTGACTGAAAGAAATTTTCAAGAAAAGTGTCTGCTTTCCTCAAAATTCCAGTATTTCGTCAGAAAACCAAAAAGATGTGGCCAAAACAAAAAAAAAATCTATTTTCAACAGTTTTGGGCCAAAACTTTTCATTTTTGTGGTCTTCGGATTTTCAGTAAAAAGTCCATTTTTTCCACAGAAAACGTCAATGAAAACAAATATTTATGTTTCACTGAAATTTTTTGTGGAAAAGCCGCCTCCAATTTTCCAACCAGCTCTACAAACAGCATTTTTAAAAGCAAAGAGAGCAGTTTTGAACTGTGTCCTGAAATAAGCAGAGAGCCATTGGACTTTGAAGACTGAGCATGATGAGGCCAAGGTTGATATGTACAAGGGGGTAGGCTACCGCTTTCTGCTTTCATTGGAGACTGCAAAGCCGGAATGTTAAGTGTTGCAATAAATCAGATGGAGGTGTGGAGGAAAATTCCAGCAGATGTATGGCATACTTGGGGGACAGGCAGGTTTACAAACTGGGGAAATGGGGGAAGACAGAGAGTTCAGAGTCAAAGATGACATTAAAGTCATGGACGATGGACGCAAATGAGCTGAGGAGGAAAATAGAAGAATGGTATTTTCCAGGAGAAGCATTTTGTTTTTTAGATCTTTAGCTGAATATACCCAGGGCCAATGTTCCCTCTAATTTTTCCCATCCATGTGCAGAATGAATTTTGCTATGTGCACCAATATGGAGGTGATGTGTGGCAAGGATGGGGCTGAGGAGTTTGGAGTGTGGGAAGGGGTTCAGGGCTGGAGCAAAGGGTTGAGGTGTGGGGGGTGAGGGCTCCAGCTGGGGGTGCAGGCTCTGGGGTGTGGCCGGGGATGAGAGGTTTGGGATGTGGGCTCTGGGGTGGGGCAGGGGAGAGAGGACTCCACCCAGCCCTCTCTCCCCACACTAGCGCCTGGGCTGGAGCTGGGGGAGAGGTGCCTCTCCCCGCCTAATTTCACTCTAAGCTGTGCGGCCATGCAGCAGGCTATAAAGGGCCGTGCAGCCACAGGAGCCTGGAGAGGAGAGAGGTAGGGGGTGGACAGGGACTGGGGAGGGGAGCAAGTTGCGACATGCAGGGCTGCTGCGGGCCTCTCCGCCAGCCCTGGAGCTCCATGCTCCAGGTGGGGAGGGTGGGTCCCTTCCCTAGAGCTCGCTGCTGCCAGCGGGGAGAGCGGGGCCCCTTCCCCAGAGTTCACTGCTGCCAGCAGGGGGAGGGCTAGGGGGAGTCCTCTGGCCCCAGCCCCGGGGCAGCCTGCACCCCAAACTCCTCATCCCCGGTCCCACCCCACAGTCTGCACCCCCAGCTGGAGTCCTCACCCCCCCCCACACACACACATCCCAATGCTCTGCCCAAGCCCTTGAGCCCTCTCCCACACCCTGAACCCCTCATCCCCAGCCCCACCCCAGAGCCATCACCCCCAGCCAGAGCACTCACACACACCCCGCACTCCAACCCTCTGCCCCAGCCCTGAGCCCCCTCCCACACTCCGAACCCCTTGGCCCCACCCCCACCACACATCACCTCCATATCGGTGCACATAACAAAATTCATTCCGCACATTAGAGGGAACATTGCTCCCCACCACAGCAGCTCTGGGGCTGGGGCCGGGGCCGGGAGAGAGGCGACTCTCCCCGCTAGAGCAACTCTGGGGCTGGGGGAGTCCTCCTCTCTCCCTGCCACAGCCCCAGGGCTGGGAGGGAAAGGCGTGTCTCCTCCCCGCACCGCAGCCCTTGGTGGACTCCTGCGTGGCTGTGCAAGCGGGAACTTAGGCCAGGGCCCTGTGTCTTTCCTGATTCTGCATCTGTGAATTCCCTCCCAAAGTCATGTCTTACTGCAGAATTGGGTTCCAGCTTTTAAATGTTCATCCGAAAGCCTGCCTCGGATGCTTAGAACTTAGACAAACTTTTATCTTTCAGGCTGAAATGTGCCAGATTGGTTCTCAGCTTGAGAGTGAATTCTTTGGGGAAATCTGAGCAAAAACCATGCAGCCATTTTTGAATATAAAAACCATGAAAAAAACCCACTTCTGCCATTCATACATATGGGCCTTGTTCTCATTGACTCCTTTACATCGCACTGGCAGCATAAAGGAGCATTTACATAGGGCCTTAATCTACATCAGAATCAGGTCCAATGTGCACAACAGTTTTTGGACAGCTCTAATATTCAATGGTTAGAAACTTGCCCTGTAGCAGGAAGGAAGTCCCAGGTCCCAGATGTGCCTCTCAGGGGGTCCAGTAGAAATTCACTGTGATTTGGGTGAGTTATAGGGTTTGAAAAGCACCATTGCCTTTGTCCTACGTTGAGCTTTTACTATCTCCTACTGCTACAGTGGTCACTGCACATCTCATGGGACCTGAGTGGATTTTTGGTTTCCAGGCACATGGATTTGTGTATCCAGGGGAGGGGTGCACATATATGCCTATGACACAAACACATACCATTTGTAGGCACCCATATATAAGCTAGGCAAGCATAAAGCACATGTACACATGCGCCACACACACTATAGCTGCCAGCGCATGTGCACCATGCTCCCCGCACGGTCTCAGCTTCAGCCCTGGGGTTTATCTGTGCAGAGTGGACATGCTGAGGGCACTGAGCTCTCAGGCCTTCTTGGCCAACAAGCAGGTGCACTTGGGTGCAGGCCGCTGACCTTTGCTCTAAGGTTTGGAAGAAGCTCTTGCCTCACCCCTGCATTATTCTGGACAGAACTTGTTTGGGGAGCAGGGAGAAGCCAGCTGCACAAGACAAAGGAGACCAAGGCTATCCTGCCTTCTCCTGGATCAGGGTATTGCCTCTCCACTCCTGAGCACAGAAGAAGTCCTGCAAAGACACCGATCTTTGCTCTGGCTGGATTCAAGGTTGTTTCTTACTACCACTCAAGGAACTCAGCCATAAAAGCAATCGCAGCAAAAGTCAAAGGGCCCTGACCCCACCCCCACCCCACAGGCAGCCAAAAAAGGCCAAGATCTTTAGAAGTAGGTGGCTAGCGTTAAGTTCCAGGGTCCATAACTAGGCACCTAAACAAGTGGGTTGATTTCCCCAAGTGCTGAGTGCCCCCTGCTGCCCCTGGACCCAGTGCTATTTTCATTTTCAGGCAAACGTACAGAAGAAACAAATAAGTAACAGAGGAAAAAGCCTGAGTAATGTGTATGAACATTGTTAGCCAACACACTTACTTTCCTAGCTCACTCAGCTCTGGTGCTGTTTCGTTGATTTTTCAGGGTCCTAAGCCATAATCCGTTGTCAATCATTGCTGACACGTCATTTTTTGAATTGCCCTCACTGAAGTATCTGTAAGTATTGACTTGACTCAATGTTACCCTCATTTATAAAGCAGATCTTTGGCTCTGTTTCTCCACTCCCATGCATGGGACGGGCCCCCTAGCCCCTATAGTCCTCAGAGCACAGGGACTGGCACAAATAACACTGAAGGGAGCAGAGAGAGGTAGGGGCAGAGTCATTCCACTCCATCCCCACACAAGCCATGCTGTAAATGAATAGACTGGCCCAAAGAGATCAGATGGATCAGAGATCTTGCAGCTGAAGATGGTACTTCACAGCAGGTCTTGGAGACTAGGAGGTCAGTTCTGTACTGGACAGGAGGTCTCTGCAGAAGAGAATGCTGGTTTTTCTACTTGGGCTGATTGAAAGATAGGAGTCTGGGTGCTATTGACGATTCCAGAGGGTTAATATGAGGGGAAGTACAAGCTGCTCTATGTGGTGGGTGGCTGATTAGTTTTGCCTTTAGTTTTGATTTCATACCAAGGTTCTTGATTGGCTACTGTTTTTGTATTGGCGCCCCCTTGTGTCAGTGCATTTTATGCCAGAAGTTCTGGTGATCATACTCTCCCCACATCACAGCCCCAAAGCACTGAGGGGGTACAAGGCAACAACTACCTTTCTGTTGTCCTTGGGTGATGATTACACTGAACATTTTCAGCTAGGGTGACCAGATGTCCCGATTTTATAGGGACAGTCCCGATTTTTGGGTCTTTTTCTTATATAGGCTCCTATTACCCCCCACCCCCGTCCCGATTTTTTCACATTTGCTGTCTGGTCACCCTATTTTCAGCTCCCACAATCCCACAGGCCAGGGATTCAGGCATCTTATTTGCAGAGGTTCTTTTATCTCTGGGATATCTACTTCCACTGCACAAACAGATCATTGGTTTCCATTCTGTGCATTTCTCCTGTTAACTGATATCATTTTGCTGTGGCTGTTGAGAGATGGCATCATACTAGTTGTTTGCTCTCATTGCATGGAACTTGATTCAGACAGTACAGGGAGCTCTTGGGAAAAGGTTATTGTTTATAAAATTATACACAGGGGTTAGTAAAAACCATAATCTCACGTGTACAGCTCTGAATTTCTTGGCAGCCTCTGTCTATCTAAGATACTTAAATGGCCCCCACTACCATGATGTCTGCTCCCCTCACACTCTAACATATTTATCTGCACACCCTAGGAGATATGACAGCACTGTTCTCCTCATTGTACAGAGGAGGCAGAGAGAGACTAAATGACTGCCACAGTCATGTACGGAGTCAGTGGCAAAGCAAGGAACTGAATCTAGGTCTCCTCTGCTGGCATCCTAACCAATGAACCACCCTTCTTCCCATAGGCAAGGCTCTGTCACAATGGCATTTCTTATTCCTTTCTCAGTCGGCAGCACGCAGTATCCCGGAATAGAAACAGATTCATCATCTTCCTTTACTATTTTCAGAACTTTGTTCATTCATCTAGGATGTGTAGGAAACTGAAGCAATGGGTTTTCTTTCACTTTGGCCTATATTTTTTGTATTGCTCCATGCATGTGAGTCAGTGTCATTTTACTGCATATTTCTTATTTCATTCCCATGTGCAATGCTCCCAACCCCTTATCTATGGACTCCACACTTACAGCCAGGGGAGAGGGATCTTCATATCCACGAGGGTTGAGTGGAAAAGATTTGTACTTTGTGTTTCTGGGAGTTTCTGCGTTCAGATGGAACACAGTGTCACATGCAATACAAGTCACATGGCCTTCATTTCTCACTCCATTCTGCTGATTCAAAGTCAGTCTTCTGGCTGGTTTCAGAGTTGTAGCATGTTAGTCTGTATCAGCAAAAACAACGAGGAATCCTTGTGGCACCTTTGAGACTAACAAATTTATTTGGGCATAAGCTTTCATGGACTAAAACCCACTTCATCAGATGCATGCAGTGGAAAATACAGTAGAGAGGTATAAATACAGGCTGTGTATCATAGGTCTAGTAACATTAGTGTGACAGATTCTCAGCTGCTCTAGCTCCACTGAAGACAGAGAAAGGGGGGAGGGATAGTTCAGTGGTTTAAGCATTGGCCTTCCAAACCCAGGGTTATGAGTTCAATTATTGAGGAGGCCATTTAGGGGACTAGGGTAAAAATCCATCTGGGGATTAGTCCTGCTTTGAGTAGGGGGTTGGACTAGATGACCTCCTGAGGTCCCTTCTAACCCTATGATAACACAAGCCAATGGCTGGAACTTGAAGATAGACAAATTCAGACTGGAAATAAGGTGTACATTTTTGACAGTGAGAATAATTAACCGTTGGAACAATTTACCAAGGGTGGTGGGGGATTCTACAACTTGACAATTTTTAAATCCAGATTGGACGCTTTTCTAACAGACCACAGTCTAAATTAGGAGACAACGCTTAGTGATCTTTTCAACTGTCTCTTGGATAAAATACAGGCTGTTCTTTACATTTCTTATGGATTTTAGCGGTTGGGGTTGGCCATTCAGCTTGTGAGAGTGGATTTGGGAAAATCATTTCCTTCTCCTTTGCTTAGCTGTGAGAGAGCCCGCTGAGAGAGGAAGGGGGATCCTGGCAGTAAGGCCCTGCACTGGGTGGGATGTAGGAGACATCGCTTCTGTTCTCAGCTCTGCCACAGACTTCCTGTGGGAGGCTACACAAGTCACTTCCTCTCTCTGTGCCTCAGTTCCCCACCTGCTAATAGATCTGATACCTCTCCAGGGAGTTGGGTGGGTTTATTCAGTGGCATAGAGGAAGCACTCGGGTGCTATGGTGGCTGTTAGCCTCCACATAGATAAAATAGCTACTCTTCCTCCTCCTCCTCCTCAGACTTCCCCTCCTCCTGGGGTTTGAATTTGAGGCCTTCTCAGACACCTACACTACGAAATTAGGTCGAATTTATAGAAGCCGGTTTTATACAGTTGATTGTGTGTGTCCCCACATAAAATGCTCTAAGTGCATTAAGTCGACGAACCGCATCCACAGTACCGAGGCTAGCATCGACTTCCGGAGCATTGCACTATGGGTAGCTATCCCACAGTTCCCGCAGTCTCCGCCGCCCATTGGAATTCTGGGTTGAGATCCCAATGCCTGATGATGCAAAAACAGTGTCGCGGGGGTATCTGGGTACATGTTGTCAGGCCCCACCCCCTCCGTCAGAGCAACGCAGACAGTCGATTTGCACCTTTTTACCTGGGTTACCTGTGCAGACAACATACCACGGCAAGCATGGAGCCCGCTCAGCTCAGCTCAGCTCACCGTCACCATATGTCATCTGGGTGCCGGCAGACGTGGTACTGCATTGCTACACAGCAGCAGCTAATTGCCTTTTGGCAGTAGATGGTGCAGTATGACTGGTAGCCTTCATCGGCTACCTGGGTGCTGGCAGACGTGGGACTGCATTGCTACACAGCAGCAGCCCCTTGCCTTTTGGCAGTAGATTGTGTATTATGATTGGTATCCGTCGTCGTTGTACTCCAATTAAATCATAGGCACCTGGGCAGACATGTTTTGTCTCCTGGAGACTCAGTCCTGCCGGCAGTCCTATTGAACCGTCTTGACGATGATGGCTAGCAGTCGTAGTACAGTATCTTCTGCCGAGCACCCAGAAGATGCCAATGGCGATCAGTCATGCTGCACTGTCTGCTGCCAGCTTAAGAGGTAAAAAATAGATGGACCAGATTTGTTCTGTATTCATTTGCTTCCCCCTCCCTCCGTGAAATCAACGGCCTGCTAAACCCAGGGTTTTGAGTTCAATCTTTGGGGGGGCCATTCTGTGTGACAGTTGTTTGTGTTTCTCCCTGATGCACAGCCACCTTTGTTGATTTTAATTCCCTGTACCTGTAAGCCATGTCATCACTCGCCCCTCTCTCCCTCCATCAGACACTAGTTTCGTGCCTTTTTTCAGCCCAGACGCCATAGCACTGGGATCATGGAGCCCGCTCAGATCACTGGAGCAATTATGAGCACTATGAACACCACGCGCATTGTCCTGGAGTATATGCAGAGCCAGGACATGCCAAAGCAAAACCAGGACCAGCCGAGGAGGCAATTGCAGTGCGGCGACGAGAGTGATGAGGAAATTGACATGGACATAGACCTCTCACAAAGTACAGGCCCCAGCAATGTGCAAATCATGGTGTTACTGGGGCAGGTTCATGCCGTGGAACGCCGATTCTGGGCCCGGGAAACAAGCACAGACTGGTGGGACCGCATCGTGTTGCAGGTGTGACACGATTCCCAGTGGCTGCGAAACTTTCGCATGCGTAAGGGCACTTTCATGGAACTTTGTGACTTGTTTCCACTGCCCTGAAGCACCAGAATACCAGGATGAGAGCAGCCCTCACAGTTGAGAAGCGAGTGGCGATAGCCCTGTGGAAGCTTGCAACGCCAGACAGCTACCGGTCAGTCGGGAATCAATTTGGAGTGGGCAAATCTACTGTGGGGGCTGCTGTGATCCAAGTTGCCAGGGCAATCAAAGACCTGCTGATATCAAGGGTAGTGACTCTGGGAAACGTGCAGGTCATAGTGAATGGCTTTGCTGCAATGGGATTCCCAAACTGTGGTGGGGTGATAGACGGAACCCATATCCCTATCTTGTCACCGGAGTACCAAGCCACCGAGTACATAAACCACAAGGGGTACTTTTCAATGCTGCTGCAAGCCCTGGTGGATCACAAGGGACGTTTCACTAACATCAACGTGGGATGGCCGGGAAAGGTACATGATGCTCACGTCTTCAGGCACTCTGGTCTGTTTCGAAAGCTGGAGGAAGGGACTTTCTTCCCGGACCAGAAAATAACCGTTGGGGATGTTGAAATGCCTATCCTTGGGGACCCAGCCTACCCCTTAATGCCATGGCTCATGAAGCCGTACACAGGCAGCCTGGACAGTAGTCAGGACCTGTTCAACTATAGGCTGAGCAAGTGCCGGATGGTGGTGGAATGTGCATTTGGACATTTAAAAGCGCGCTGGCACAGCTTACTGACTCGGATAGACCTCAGCGAAACCAATATTCCCATTGTTATTGCTGCTTGCTGTGCGCTCCACAATATCTGTGAGAGTAAGGGGGAGACATTTATGGCGGGGTGGGAGGTTGAGGCAAATCGCCTGGCCGCTGATTACGCACAGCCAGACACCAGGGCGGTTAGAAGAGTACAGCAGGGCGCGGTGCGCATCAGAGAAGCTTTGAAAATGAGTTTTGTGACTGGCCAGGCTATGGTGTGAGACTTCTGTTTGTTTCTCCTTGATGAATCCTCCGCCTTCCCCCTCCCCCCCGGTTCACTCTACTTCCCTGTAAACCAACCACCCCACCCTCCCCTCCCCACTTCGAGCACCGCTTGCAGAGGCAATAAAGTCATTGTTACTTCTCATTCATGCATTCTTTATTAATTCATCACACAACTAGGGGGATAATTGTCAAGGTAGCCCGGGAGGGGTGGGGGAGGAGGGAAGGAAAAGGACACACTGCAGTTTAAAACTTTAACACTTATTGAAGGCCAGCCTTCCGATGCTCGGGCAATCATCTGGGGTGGAGTGACTGGGTGGCTGGAGGCCCCCCCNGTGAGCGCGCGCCCGCCCCGCCCCTCGCAGCCCCCTGCCCCCTAGACCCGCTTCGCCCCCTTCCCGCTCAGCCCCCCGCCCGCCCCCTTCGGCCCAGAGCCCCCCCGCTGCTCAGGATGGGGCCCGGGGTCTGTGTGAGGGGCGGGGGGAGCCCTACGGGGTCTGCTGGGGCCCACCCAGGGGAGGCAGGGCCAGGCCGGACCCCCCGTGGAGCTGGGCTCGGGGCTGCCCCGGACCCCCCCCCCCCCCGTGCTGGGGGGAGCGGGGCTGGGGGCTGCCCCGGACCCCCCCTCCCGTGCTGTGGGGAGCTGGGCTTGGGGCTGCCTGGGCACCCCAGGGCCGTCTGCTTCCTCATTAGCTAAGTCTCAGCTGTTTAGTTTTGGAACCACACTTTGAGTTGCCCCGGTGGTATTTCTGCAGGTCATTGGCCCTGTCAACAGACCATGGCCCTCCCGCCCTTCCCAGCTTGTCCAAGGAGAGGTGGCGCTGCCTGGCTCTCAGTTAGATGTTGGCTGGTGTGGGGATCCAGCTGGGGTGACCAGACAGCAAGTGTGAAAAATCAGGACGGGGGTGGGGGGTAATAGGCACTGATTTAATTTATAATGGAGATATCCCATCTCCTAGAACTGGAAGGGACCTTGAAAGGTCATCGAGTCCAGCCCCCTGCCTTCACTAGCAGGATCAAGTACTGATTTTGCCCCAGATTCCCAAGTGGCCCCCTCAAGGATTGAACTCACAACCCTGGGTTTAGCAGGCCAATGCTCAAACCACTATAAGACAAAACCCCAAATATTGGGACTGTCCCTATAAAATCAGGACATCTGGTCACCCTAGATCCAGCTGTGGAAAAGGAGAATCACTGCTTAAGAGTGCACCTGCTAATCACTCTGAATCCAAGCCACCCTTACTTATCCCACCAACCACCTTGCAGACTTGCATCCAGTCTCAGGGCTTTGCTGGTACAGCTGGCCAAGAGCCCCAGGCAGATTCTTCTGTTGTGTTTGGTTTGCATAGAGCTGGTATCTCCCTTGTGTAAACTTTTAGTCTGTTGGGTCCATCTGTTGTTGTTCATTACTTATATTGCAGTAATGCCCCATGGCCCAGCTCAGGCTCGAGGTCCCATTGAGATAGGTGTTATACGAACCCAGAGACAGATATGGTCCCTGCTCTGAAGAGCTTAAAATTAGCAACTTAAGCTTGTTGACCGTGGTGATTAGACTAACTGTCCTGAATGCCACTGATACTTATAATGGAGATATCCCATCTCCTAGAACTGGAAGGGACCTTGAAAGGTCATCAAGTCCAGCCCCCTGCTTTCACTAGCAGGACCAAGTACTGATTTTGCCCCAGATTCCCAAGTGGCCCCCTCAAGGATTGAACTCACAACCCTGGGTTTAGCAGGCCAATGCTCAAACCACTGAGCTATCCCTCCCCCAGGTTTGTCCTCTGGGTGCCACTGACATCAGCTTCGAAACCTCCCCTAGCTCCTCTCCTCCAACTACTGTTGGCTCTCCAGTCTCTCCTAGCTCCTCTCCTCTATTGTCACTGAATTCGGCTCCATGTCTCTTCTCTCCCTGTATGGTTTGCAGATGCATAATTCAGAAATTTAGAAATTCATTCACTGCATCAAACCTGGTAACTAGAGCATATCTTTTAGAAAAGCGTCCAGCCTTGATTTAATGACTCCAAGTGATGGAGAATCTACCACATATCTCAGTAGTCTGTTCAAATGGTTAGTTACCCTCACTGTCTCATCTTATGCGGGGGTTCCGTTCCGCGGTTAGCGCGTAAACCGAAAACCGCCTATAGCCAAAACCCCATTGAGTTCAATGACGGGTGAAATCGCCCGCACTACAGGTATAGTATTAAAACGGTTGTTTTTCTCTTTTTTTGTTTTGTTTTGTTTTTGCCGACCGCATGTTAAATGCGCATAAGATGCGACAGACCTGTACTAGCATTAGAAAGCTCCCCATGTGGTACTTCTAGACTGTAATCAAGTCCCCTCTTCATCTTCTCTTCAATAAGCTAAGTAGACTTAGCCCTTGTCTACACTACAAACTTATGTCGGTATAGCTGAACTCAGGAGTGACATAGTTATACCAATCTAGCCCTGGCATAGACAGCGCTGTGTCGACATAGCTACCACCTTGGGGGGAGTACCTACGCTGACAGGAGAAGCTCTCCTGTCAGCGCAGGCAGCATCTTCACTAAGGCTTTGTCTGCACTGCACTTTTGTCGGTAAAACTTTTGTCGGTCAGGGGTATGAAAAAACACACACCAACCATCAAAAGTTTTGCTGATGAAAAGCACCGGTGTGGACAGCGGTTTGTTGGCAGGAAGACGCTCTCCCGCCTACAAAGCTACCGCCCCTTGTTGGGGGTGCTGCTGTAAAGTGGGCAGTGTAGACATAACCTAAGTGCTGTCGTGGCGCAGCCTTGCTGCTGTAAGGCAAGGCTACACTACAAAATTTAGTTGACCTAAACGTTGACGTAACGTTAGTTGACGTAACGTTGATGTACAGCCGCTGCAGTAATTAAACTGCTTTTGCATGTTCACGCTATGCTCCTTGTGGCGGCAGAACATGTCCTCACCAGGAGCACTTGCACCGCTTTAACTGTCGGTGTGGGGCATTGTGGGAGGGCTTCTGAAAGGCTGTCAATGTAAGCCATGCAATTTCTACACTGTGGTGACCTAATTACATCGACTTGAGCACTACGCCTCTCACGGAGGTGGAGGTAAATTGGTGGTGTGGGCAAGTTACATGGGTGGGAGCTGCATTTTACTGTAAATGCTTACAGTGTGAGATCCATGTAAGCTGCCTTAGAATCATAGAAGATCAGGGTTGGAAGAGACCTCAGGAGGTCATCTAGTCCACCCCCCTGCTCAAAGCAGGACCAATTCCCAACTAAATCATCCCAGCCAGGGCTTTGTCAAGCCAGGCCTTAAAAACCTCTACGGAAGGAGATTCCACCACCTCCCTAGGGAACCCATTCCAGTGCTTCACCACCCTCCTAGTGAAAAAGTTTTTCCTAATATCCAACGTAAACCTCCCCCACTGCAACTTGAGACCATTACTCCTTGTTCTGTCATCTGGTACCACTGAGAACAGTCTAGATCCGTCCTCTTTGGAACCTCCTTTCAGGTAGTTGAAAGCAGCTATCAAATCTCCCCTCATTCTTCTATTCTGCAGACTAAATCATCCCAGTTCCCTCAGCCTCTCCTCATAAATCATGGCTCCAGCCCCCTATTCATTTTTGTTGCCCTCCGCTGGACTCTTTCCAATATTTCCACATCCTTCTTGTAGTGTGGGGCCCAAAACTGGACACAGTACTCCAGATGAGGCCTCACCAATGCCAAATAGAGGGGAATGATCACGTCCCTCAATCTGCTGGCAATGCTCCTACTTATACAGCCCAAAATGCCATTAACCTTCTTGGCAACAAGGACACACTGTCGACTCATATCCAGCTTCTCGTCCACTGTAACCCCTAGGTCCCTACGTGGACCTAACTGTGTAGCATAGACCAGGCTAAGTGTAGACAAGCTCTGAGCATCCTGAGCTCTCATTTAAAAAAAAAAAAAAAAAAAAAAGGTTTTCCAAACCTCAAGTAATTCTTGTGGTTCTTAGAATCCTAGAACCATAGGGTTAGAAGGGACCACAGGGGCCATCAAGCCCCCTGCTAAGATACAGGATTTGTTGTGTCGAAAAGCTTCTTTAAAGTGTCTTCATTTTTTCAGCATCCTTTTAAAAATCAGAATAGGATTCCGTATTTCTGTAGTGGTCTTACTAGTGCTGTATACAGATGTAAAATCACCACCCTCCTCATGCTCAGTTATCCTCTGTTTATACACTTTTAGCCCTTTTTGGCACAGTATCACATTTGTACCTTGTGTTCTTGGTTAAATACAATGATCTCTAATTCCTTTACAGAGTCACTGCCGCCTTAGATCCAGTCCCCATCCTGTAAGTTACACTGTTGCTAAGTGTATGGCCTTGCATTTGGTCATATTAAAACATGTTTGATTGCATCTGGCTTGCCCAGCGATGCAGATTGCTCTGTCTGTAACTTGTCTGTGGTGTTATTCACCACCTGACCAATCCTTTTGTTGTGCGCAAACTTCATCATCAAGGGATTTTATATTTTCTTCCAGATCATAGACCAGGGGTGGGCAAACTACGGCCCGGGGGCCGGATCCAGCCCCTCACAGCTTTGGATCTGGCCCACGGGATTGCCACCCTTGTGGCACCGCGGGGCTAAGGCGGGCTCCCTGCCTGCCCTGGCCCTGGCCCCGTGCCTCTTCCAGAAGAGGCCGGCACCACATCCCTGCGGCCCCTTGGCGAGCAGGGGGCAAGAGGGCTGCAGGCACCGCCTCCCGCAGCTCCCATTGGCCGGGAACAGGGAACCATGGCTAATGGGAGCTTCGGGGGAGGTACCCGCAGGCGAGGGCAGCACGCAAAGCCCTCTGCCCTCTCCCGCCCTCCCTCCCCCCCGGGGCCGCAGGGACATGGTGCCAGCTGCTTCTGGGAGTGGTGCGGGGCCAGGGCAGGTGGGAGCCCTCCTTAGCCCTGCTGTGCGCCACTGTCACCCTGGAGCCGCTCAAGGTAAGTGGCGCAGGGCCGGAGCCCGAACCCCTCCTGCACCCCAACCCCCTGCCCAAGCCCTACATTCATGGCCCTGCATGCAATTTCCCCATCCAGATGTGGCCCTCGGGCCAAAAAGTTTCCCCACCCCATCATAGACTCTGGTATTGGAATCACATCTCCCCCTCTTTTATGGAGTACTTTGCAGCATCTCCCAATGGCTGAATGAGAATGCAGTGTTTTCTTTTTACAAGTAGCATCTTATTAACAAACTGGAGTTATCAAGTTACAAACCCTGTGCTAACTGTGAATTTTTCCCTCAGGACAAAGCCATGAGATGAAAGTCTGAGTGACAGGATCAGTTTGTCTTGGTGTTGACCTCTCCTTTAGGTTGCTGATTCCTCTCCCCTTCCCCTGCTCCCTCCGCTCCCTCCGCACAGCCCTAAGCCAGAGTAAGTCCTTTCTTGTAGCTATAACAGGACTTTGAAATGGTGTTTGAATGAAGATCATAGAATCATAGAATATCAGGGTTGGAAGGGACCTCAGGAGGTCATCTAGTCCAACCCCGTGCTCAAAGCAGAAACAGTTCCCAACTAAATCATCCCAGCCAGGGCTTTGTCAAGCCTGACCTTAAAAACCTCTAAGGAAGGAGATTCCACCACCTCCCTAGGTAACCCATTCCAGTGCTTCACCATCCTCCTAGTTAAATAGTGTTTCCTAATATCCAACCTAAACCTCCCCCACTGCAACTTGAGACCGTTATTCCTTGTTGTGTCATCTGCTACTACTGAGAACAATCTAGATCCATCCTCTTTGGAACCCCCTTTCAGGTAGTTGAAAGCAGCTATCAAATCCCCCCTCATTCTTCTCTTCTGCAGACTAAACAATCCCAGTTCCCTCAGCCTCTCCTCATAAGTCATCTGCTCCAGCCCCCTAATCATTTTTGTTGCCCTCCGCTGGACTCTTTCCAATTTTTCCACATCCTTCTTGTAGTGTGGGACCCAAAACTGGACACAGTATTCCAGATGAGGCCTCATCAATGTCGAATAGAGGGGAATGATCACATCCCTCGATCTGCTGGCAGTGCCCCTACTTATACAGCCCAAAATGCCGTTAGCCTTCTTGGCAACAAGGGCACACTGTCGACTCATATCCAACTTCTCATCCACTGTAACCCCAGGTCCTTTTCTGCAGAACTGCTGCCTAGCCACTCGGTCTCTAGTCTGTAGCAGTGCATAGGATTCTTCTGTCCTAAGTGCAGGACTCTGCACTTGTCCTTGTTGAACCTCATCAGATTTCTTTTGGTCCAATCCTCTAATTTGTTTAGTAGTAATGGGGGTCTTCCATCCCCAGCTGCAGCTGTCCCTTTGGGTTTGAAAGGTGATGCTAAGAGAAGTGCTGAGCAGGTCAGGCAGTATCTCAGGAGAGGAGTAAATTTCCTTTGCAGGGAGGTGGTAGATTTCCCTAGGGCGTCAGTGGTGCAGCACCATTCTGCAAATGTACACAGTAATATTTTGCGTGGGGTGCTGTTGCCAGTTGGAGCTGAGCTGGCTAGGGGATGTCAGTAGGCCATGCAGCACCCTGCAGTGCTGAGTGGGTGGAGCAGGGGAAGAGTCAGGTGCTCTGCCAGGAGTTACTTCCTACCCCACTTGGCAGCTGCATTAGGTTTGACTCTGTGCTCTCCCCGGCCCTCCCAAGAGCAGGAGTCTGGCACAGCTAATTGGACTTTTTCTTTGCTATTGGCACATTCAGTGGAGCGTGGCCTGCCACCTTCATATGGTGTTTCCTGCTGCTCCTTTGACATGAGATCACAGATTGTTTCAAAAGTGACCACGCCTCGTGCTCTATTTTCTGCTTCACCCATCTTGCAGCTGGAGCTTCAGCGTCACAGTTTAAGGTGCAGGATGCGTACTCCCCAAAGCACATAGCACATGATTGAGTAGCCTGTTGTTCTTTGTGGCCCCTACACAGCTCTGTTCTGACTGCAAATCATGGAGCCCACTAGCTCAGAGATGCTGCCACTTGCAGGGGACAGTCCTGGACGAGAACCTTTCCAGGGCAGACCTGAATGGGCACAGAGGTGGGGTTCATGAAATTCTCTTCCTGCAGAAGAATTGGATTATAGTGAATTGTGGGCCTCACTGAGACCCCTGCTCACCTGGATAAGTGCTTCAGTGGGGATAGTTGCCTGCATAAGTGCTCGTGAATGTGAGGGCCCTTCAAGTGGAGTGTGCCAGTAACTGGACCTTTTTGGTGGTCCTGGTCTTTAATCTTGCCCCCTCCCAACCCACCTAGTGCTGCAGGGAGACTCTGAGGCTGCCTCTTCATTCTCCGGGGAACTTGGGTCAGCAGGAGAATCATGATGGGCTTGCTGCTGGTCCGGGAGCCCCAGGGAGTAAAGATGAGTGCCCCTGGTCTGGTGGAGCAGACTGCACTCTTCACTTTCTGGCTAAGAAGATTTCAGTAACTGCCCTTGCTCCCATTCTTTTGTTGTGGCTGGACAGAGGAAGAGGAGGAGGAGATCATCCCCTTGGAATGCAGGAATGCTCACCTGCCAGGCAGGTGACACTGCTGCATTCCAGGGGGATTAGTACCTGGAAGTGACAGGAGGAGGATGCAGCGCCACTGAAATGGATCCCAGCAGGTTGGATGAGTCATTCCATTTCTGCACAGGTGGAGTTTCACCTCCTCTGAGTTCACTCTAAGGCTGAGTCTGTACTTGGAGCTAGGGGTGTGATTCCCAGCTCTCATGCTAGCTCTTATCGAGCTAGTGCGCTAAAAATAGTGGGGTAGCAGCGTGCTGAGTCCAGACCTGCCTGGGCCTCCTGGGCGCTGTCTGTGGGCCCCCAGCTACGCTGCTGTTCTAGCACGCTAGCTCGACGAGAGCTAGCACACGTATGTCGACGGTGCTTGCTGGCAGGCTTCCTGTTTCACTCAGGCACGTTGGCATGGTGTTTTATTTGGAGAGGGTGAAGCCAGCTCAGTGATTTAGGTTCTGTGAAATTCTTGTGAAGGCTTAGCTCAGGGGTAGGCAACCTATGGCACGTGCGCCGAATGCGGCACACGAGCTGATTTTCAGTGGCACTCTCACTGCCTGGATCCTGGCCACCGGTCCGGGGGGCTCTGCATTTTAATTTAATTTTAAATGAAGCTTCTTAAACATTTAAAAATCCTTATTTACTTTACATAGAGCAATAGTTAGTTATATATTATAGACTAATAGAAAGAGACCTTCTAAAAACGTTAAAATGTATGACTGGCACGTGAAACCTTAAATGAGAGCGAATAAATGAAGACTCGGCACACCACTCCTGAAAGGTTGCCGACCCCTGGCTTAGCTCATACTGTAATGATGTGCCGACGCAGAGAGGCAGAGGTGGGATTGAATGTACCTAATGTGGGGTCCATGTCTGAGTTACGCTTTGTCTGTCCGTCTCTCGTAGGTAGTTGTGTAATGCCTGTCACTGTAGCATGCAGGCTCAGAGAGATTGGGTAATGTGCAAGAGGCAGAAGGCAACGACTATACACACAGGCAAACCCCCACGTGATACTCCACGTGATATCTCGGCTAGATACTCCCTCTGAGGCACATTACCCCAACGTCAGAGGCCAAATCCTAGATAAGGACCAGACACAGAGGCATACGTGCACTACAGAACCTCTCAATCAGACATACTCCATAAACACCACCGTGCCCCAGGCATAGACCCAACATACACACACTCAGTGTTTTTGTAACTTCCTTTGTTTATTTGTACTGCTCATTTTTTTCAATGAGGAAATTCTATGCTTAAAATTGTGTTTGCCATGACAAAGCTGAGTAATTTTATAGGCAAGCCAGGAAATGCAGAGATAGGATTGATGGTTTAATCCGAACTGTCTCCTTGTGCCATGTGCATTACAGCGCACTCTCAAATTATGTGATCATTTAATAGTCTCAGATAATCCAATTGAATTTCTCTAGGATGTTAGATAACATGTAACATCATAGAAGAAAATCCCCATCCCAATAGCTGTGAGTTGCACAATGTATTTTTGTCTACAACTCCACCTCACTCTCCAGATAGAGGAAAACTTAATTGAAACTCTATGGAATTTCCCAATTTTATCTGATTTCTCCATATTAAATTCTTTTATTGGCTCCACAATATCTTAGTAAGGGTATGTCTACACTGCAAAGTTTTTGCGCAACAAGTTATATAATTTTTATTAAAGCGCTGGAATTAAACCGCTGTTGCGTGTGCACACTGTGCTCCTTGTGATGGTGGAGCGCATCCACATTAGCAGCTCTTGCAACGGCAAAGAGAGCAGTGCACTGTGGTCGCTATCCCACTGTGCAACTGGCCACAGGGTGCTTTGGGAAGGGTTTGCAATGCCTCAAGGGGCAGGCACAGCATCACATGATGCAGGTTTCTCAGTCCCATTGTTCCATGGGCATCCTACTACATTGCCAGCTGCTTTTCAACTGAAGTGGATGGGCGAGAGTGTGTGACAGGGAGTGTGTGGGGGGGGGGGGGGGGGGGAGAGGCAGTGTGTTTTGGGGGACAGAGTGTGTCAGCATGCTGTCTTGTAACACACACACACACACACACACACATGCCTGCCTCTGTGTTCAACAGCAGGAGCATTCCACAATAATGGTTTGCTTTGTGTCCCAGAGCAGATCAGCACAGCACCCAAGGGCTGTCAGAAAGGGAGCTTTGAAAGGAGAGCGGTGCATGTCTCCAGGACAGCTGAGTTCAAAACAATAAGCAGAGTGGCCACTTGAGGGATTATGGGACACTTCCGGGGGCCAATTACAGCGCTGAAAGCAATTGATATGTTTACACTTAGGGTTACCATATTTTGTGCCTCCAAATGGAGGACACTCCATGGGGCCCCGCCCCCAGCCCCGCCCACGCCCCAACTCCGCCCCCTCCCCAAAGTCTCCGCCCCCTCCCCTGCTTCCCGCGAACATTTGATTCGCGGGAAGCCTGAAGCAGATAAGGGGGAGTGTGGGGGGAGGAGGCGCGGCCCAGGCTGGCCCACCGGCGGCTCCAGCCTGCGTCGGCTCGGGCCCTGGGGTGCCGGCCCCGGCCGACCACCCCCGGCCCGCCCAGCACTGCTGGCCCCCGGCGGACCCCACCGGCTCCCGGCTCTGCGGGCTCGGCTCCCCGGCTCCCCGCCCCGCGGGCTCGGCTCCCCGCCTCCCCGCCCGGCTCCGCGCCCGGCGGGC
>NC_048320.1:2603289-2640497 GCF_013100865.1 Trachemys scripta elegans | reverse complement strand
CGAGCCCTCCCTCCTTCCCTCCCGATTTTCCCGGACATGCCCGGCTTTTGGGGATTTCCCCCCGGACGGGGATTTGAGCCCCCAAAAGCCGGACATGTCCGGGAAAATCCGGACGTATGGTAACCCTATTTACACTGGCAATGCAGCGCAGGTGGTTTTTGTGCAACGCTGCAACTGAGGAGTTGCACACTAAGTGGCTTGGCAGTGTGTAGACCTCGGGAGTTACACCGCAGAAAGCTGCTTTACTGTGCAGAAACTTGCCAGTGTAGACAAAGCCTAAGAACACAGGAACTCTTAGTTCATAGATTCATAGGTTCCAAGGTAAGACGGAACCATCGTCATTGTCTAGTCTGAGCTCCTGTATAACACAGGCCACAGAACTTCCCCTTATCTCCAGCACTTGCGAATTACATGTTACGTGTGTGTGCAGGTGAAAACTCTCCTTTTGCTGCATTTGAGAGATACTGTTCTGGGATCACATAATTAAGGCACAGTTGAGCATTCATCCTCAGCTCTGCATGTCCTGTCTTTTGTGTGCTTCACTGTGCTGTCCTGAATGAGGAGCGTATGGAGTGCATTGAGCATTTGTGCAAGTAGGTGGGCTCCCTGACTTGGGGTGTAGCTGTGGCTGCAGCATTTTAAGCTGAAAATGCTGGTTTCATTAGCAGCTGGAAGTAATTCTTTGTTCACCACCCCGCTTGTCGGTCAAGTGCAGTCTGTGTTTTCTGGCCTCTGGTGGCCAAATTGACCTCCGAGGTATGGTGCAAGCATCGGTCACTCAGCTCATGTTCAGTCACTAGCTAGTTCCAGGATGGGCTTTCTCATGCTATGGCTTCCCCCCTCTTCCATTTTTGGTGGGACAGCCTGTGAATCGAAAGGACTGTCCTGTAGCCCTCAGTGTTGTACCTCAGGATTGCTCAGGGAGATTGGGGGGGGGGAGAGAGACTTCCCTCACAATACCTTTTAGCCAAGGCTGTGCTGGGAGCCAGGAGGCCACAAGTTAGAGTTTTGCTTCTTCCACTGACCAGTGTTGATATTTCTGTGCACTTCACAACCTTTGCTATTGAGGAAAGTCTCCTACTCCCAGCTGTAGGAGGCAGGCAAGTGTCACTTACAAATTCTAGAAATAAGTTAGAAGTGGGTTTGCACTTCTGGCAAAGCTTGGAATAGCTTGGCAACTGCTTAGCTACGGGTGCTGATAAGAACAGATTTAAACATTTTATTAAAGCTAATGTTAAAAAAATTATATAATACATAGGTTGGGAAAAGAGTGTCTGCACATCTGGGTATAGTTTGTTTTTAAAAGTCATATGATACATAGAGTACATAATCAGCAATAACCCAAATTTAGGTAAATAGATTTAACGATACAGTTTAGATATTAGAATCCGAGTACTCGGTTACATCCCTTATGAAAAGTTGTACAGAGATTTGGTTGTGGAAAGCAAATGTATCAATGAGTGAAGATTGTCCCTCAGTAATTGAGAATTAGGTAGGTCGTCCATTTAGAAAATACAATCCACGAGGAAAGTATTTCAGTTACTTTCCTGACTGTGCCTCTCATCGACTTCCAACTCATTCCTCCTGTTATTGCCCATGTCCGGTGATGTGTTCTATGTAGATGTCCCTTGACCACCTGATTGTGTCTGACACCATGAGTTGCCGTATCAGCTGAGCGTAGTGCTGATTGATTCCACATTCTCTCAGCACTCATTCATTACTGGGGTCCCATGTGCCTACGGCTCCGACGATCAGTGCGTGTGTCTGGACCTGGAACCCTTAGCTCTCAAGGTTTCGGCCAGAGGGGCTTATTTCTCTACCTTTCAAGCTCGGGCATCGTGGAAGGCCAGGGTCCTGTTCTCTAATGGCACTATGGCGTCCACCATGAAGATCTTCTTCCAGACTTTGTTGGTGATGTCAATGTCCGGTCGCAGTTGGCTGTCGGTTCCAGGAATGGCGGAGTTCATGGAAACCTTCCCCACAGGTGGTGGGATGGCTCTGGCCAGGAGATCTTGGATGGCGTTGTGTCACAGCTGCCAAGCTCTCAAATGGGTCTTGCAGCTACACAGGATGTGGGGTAGCGTCTCGTTGGCATAGCCGCACTTTCTACATTGCTTGTCCCGATTCCAGTGGCAGACGGCTCTGTTCAGTGGGATGCAGTTGAGCCGGGTCCTGTGGATGAACCTTCAGTCGGCAAATCGGGTGAAGCTGCCCCCACGGAGGAAGTGGTTGCTGGCATTCCACTTGCACGTCACCTCGAACGCCTTGCCCTGGTCCAGCTTCCATTTCAGGTTTTCCACGTATTGGCAGTGGATGGCATCCTTCAGGGTCCTCTCCAGCATGGTTCTAGCTCTCGGAGTGATGATAGTGTGATCTGTATTCTTCACCTGTGGCACCAGGACTCCCAGCTCCTGGCATTCCTCGCACCACATCCAGTGGCAGCTGATACGCTTCTCCAGTCGTCCTGTAGCATTGGTGGCACGAGTCCAGAGAGAAGCAAAGTCTACCCTGTTTTCCAAATTCACTTTCCAGCGAGCCGCTCAGGTAGGTGGCAACATCTTGGTTGGAGGGGGTCCTGACGATTCGCTTCTTGACGGCATCCTGCAGAGCGCTCTCTGCGATGTTCCTCACCATGGTGTCCGTGCACGGCGGAAGGCGTGAGTAATCATGGCAACATCGCACTGATCACCCATTCAAGGGATGTTGGTGCTGCCCTGCCTGTGCAAGATGTACACCAGTTCATTGCTGGCCCTTTGGGGAAGAAACATCCACTTCTTCACCAGCTGCCGGTGGTGTTGTCTGCCTTGTTCAGAGGTACCTTCGCCATGGCAGATCCCCTCAGGACAAATGAGATACGGGGGATCAGAAAGGTGTTCAAGGCATTGATCTTCTGCCACGGTGCCAGTAGGGAAGAGTCGATCCTGGCCACATCTTGTAGGATCTCAGTGATGGTATCCTCAAGTGTCTGTTGGATGTGGAAACACGTCGGCATGCTGAGATGTTGGTACACTTGTCCGTCCTCGAGGAAGATCATGGGTTCACCCTGGATCTGAAAAGACGTAGCCCGGACCGAATCCCTTCTACTGCCATCGATATGCAGGGATGCACACTTCCTGGCATTGAAGCGGACTCCCATCCAGTTGACAGTCTGGCTGGTGATGTCAAGCATTTGTTGGAGACTCTCGGGGTTGTCTGCAATCAGGACCAGATCATCTGCTTAGGCCAGGATATTCACTCTCTTGTATCTACATGCTTGTCTGTCCTCTCTGTAATCACTGCTATAACCATTAGTCAGTGCTCCCTCTCCCAGAATGTTGATTCCCAACACTGTGCTGCTGTTTAGCAGATTGTTGTGTGCCGCCACCCATCCTTGTAATACAGTACCTGAGCACTAAAATAGGTTGGCAATAGCAAGTACCTAGTGGGCTTCATGAATCCCTGATCTTTTCGGGATACAGAAATCTCTGCTGGAGGTAGGATTTGGAGGTGGATGTCATTCTGGTTTTGAAGGAAAAGCTTCCTGGTGTTGGTGCTGAAACTGCTTATTCCTTGTCATACTGTGGGCGGAGAAGAGGGCTGCATTGACAGCAGGAAAGAGCTGTTTGATCTGGCTGGTGTGCAAGCTCTTTAATTTTCTCTGGGTGGAGGATAACTTCCAAGGTCCTCATACTTGGAAAATGACTGGCTCTGTTTCCAGGCTTTGAGTCACTGGGTAACGCTGTCATCGTTGGTTATTGTTTTCCATCCAAACTGTGTGAGCAGCTACTTGTCATCAATGAGGTTTAAAACAGGGAAGCCAGTCTGTGAGAGTTCATCCAGGAGCCTGTCTCCAGGAAGGAAATCTGTTGGGAAGAGTCTGGCCTCTTTTTTGATACTATTGTTATTAACAAGTAATTTCTGAAGGATATACGTGGTCAGATATGCCCATACTTTAGAATTTGGAAACCCATTTGGCTTGGTTAATCAATATATACGTGGCTTGTCTGTCTCTCTGAATAGCAATCTCCACATCCTAAGGTAAGAGGACTCCATAGGGTTGATCTTAATTCTACTTTCCTTATGTGTTCCTAGTTGTGCTCTGCGTGAGCAGTGTTTGAGTGTTGATTGTTAACAAGGAAACCATGTGCCAGTTTCCTGTACAGATTTGTTAAGTTTGGGTGCCCCTGTAATTCGTCCATTCTGAATCTTATTCTTTTAAATCAGTTCCAAAGTCAAAGTTGTGGATTTCCAGGGAACGAACTGAATCACTTCTGTATGGTTTTAATTGTTTTCCAAACTGCCTTGCAAAGTGCTGTTGCCTGTGTTGGCAACAGGTTTTTTTTAAATGTTTTCTCTGTGTTTGTTTGAAGAGTTCTACAAAATGAATCTGTGTTGCTGATCTGCCACATGTCCCGTCGTTTGTGTGGGGAGGAAAAAGCTGCAGCAGCAGTGTAGTTTGGTTTGGAGTATTGAGGTGATCCGATTTGTCTACAGAGCCCATCATTATTCATAGACGATAAGGCCAAAAGGGACCACCGTGATCATCCTCTCCGCCTGTCTGAGTAACACAGACCCTTATACAGTGTGTCGCTGTGTGAGAAGATGGTGAGGGGAGGGTTTGTATTTTTGAAGAACGAATCAGTTTTGTAACCAGATGCCCTCCGAATGGGCAGGGGGGGCCCTGCTGTTTCTTACCCAGAGCTGGCATACAGCATTAGCCTGGCACTCAGGAGACTGACGGAGCTGCTGTCTGTCAAATATTTCAGCCCTTTGCAAATCTGAGTGTTTCGAAAAGTCCATTCAAATGACAGTTATTAAAACAGAAGAAGGTGGGAGACCCCGGGTGACTCTCATCTGAATGGGATGAAGAAGCTCCTCCGTTGGGAGCGGGGGGAGAGAGAAGCCCTGAGGCTCAGATCCATAAAAGACTTTTACTGTAGGTACCGAACTCTCAATTGATTTCAATGGGCATTAGGTGCCTGAATACTTCTGAGGATGTGGGTATCAGTGTCCCATAGTGGGGAATGGAGCAGGGGCTGCTCTGGGAGGCTGCAAGGCCTTTGTGAGCAGATTTTCCCAGTACTCCGCATCCAGCAGCTCCCACTGAGAGCAATGGGAGCTGCTCAGTGCTGAGCTTGGTTGAGAATCTGGCCTCTGGAGTTCCACACGGGGGAGAGTTGCTCTTTGCCAGCAGATCGAGGGACGTGATCGTTCCCCTCTATTCGACATTGGTGAGGCCTCATCTGGAGTACTGTGTCCAGTTTTGGGCCCCACACTACAAGAAGGATGTGGAAAAATTGGAAAGAGTCCAGCGGAGGGCAAAAAAAATGATTAGGGGGCTGGAGCAGATGACTTATGAGGAGAGGCTGAGGGAACTGGGATTGTTTAGTCTGCAGAAGAGAAGAATGAGGGGGGATTTGATAGCTGCTTTCAACTTCCTGAAAGGGGGTTTCAAAGAGGATGGATCTAGACTGTTCTCAGTGGTACCAGATGACAGAACAAGGAGCAATGATCTCAAGTTGCAGTGTGGGAGGTTTAGGTTGGATATTAGGAAAAACTTTTTCACTAGGAGGGTGGTGAAGCACTGGAATGGGTTCCCTAGGGAGGTGGTGGAATCTCCTTCCTTAGAGGTTTTTAAGGTCAGGCTTGACAAAGCCCTGGCTGGGATGATTTAGTTGGGAATTGGCCCTGCTTTGAGCAGGGGGTTGGACTAGATGACCTCCTGAGGTCCCTTCCAACCCTGATATATTCTATGATTCTATGATGATTCTAAAGCTTTTTTAAAGCCTCAAAAATGGGACTATGTGAATTTTCTCCCTCTCTGCTTGGATGGCACTGACCAGCATGGGACGGACCCTGCTAATCATTCTTCAAAAATACAATCATTAATATCAACTTCCCCTTACTTCCATTTTTATACATGGGGTTTTTTTTTTTTCATTTTTTATAGCTGCCTTCACTTCTATACACTCTCCGTGGTGTGTAATGGAGACCCGGCTGGCTTGGTGTGTATTAGCATAGCTTTCTGAAGATGGATACCAGGTTTAGCATGACCTGAGGGAAGTTTGGCAAGTGGCTTAGTCGGGCTGTTCGCATGTAGGAGGTGCTCGATTCCAAAAGTTGATTCCTGTGAGTTTGTCCACTCTTTTTGACAGGAGACGCATTGCCAACCACAAGCATTCAGAAATCGTGAGTCTGGCCCTTCCAATCAATGAGATTAAAAAATAATACATTTTTACTTGCCTTCTGTTTTTGTGCCTTTAGCGTACATGTCTCCAACTTTTCTCTGCTACTGTAAAAACGAGAAATGTTTGGGGGTTTTTTAAGTTGATTCTCATGTGATTCCAGGAGCCCGACCTTAAGTGTGAATAATGTTACTGTCATGAGAAGTAGCAACCCTGAGATGGGGTTAAACTGGAAATAATTGTGCTGTATAAGCCACGTGGCTGCATCTCTGATTTCCATCAGTGTTGACGGAAGTGCCATCTGGCTTGTATGGAAGTAGCCCAGGCTTATTGTAATGAGTGACTTCAAGGTCCATGCAGTTGCATCTTCTCGGTTAACCCAGGATTTTATGGCTGCCATGAAAGCCATAGGATTACTCCAGATTGCCTTCAATCTGCACTCACATAAGTGGCCATACACTGGATTTTGGGGATGACAATTGTAGGGTAGGGTTACATCACCTCTCTCACTTTGAATTTGTGGCTGGTGGCACTAGTCCCTGCAAGGGAGGAGACTGGTGGCCCAGTGGCACATTCACGTGTTGGGACAGGGAAAGTGTCAGTTTGTGCAGGGCCTAGCACAGTGCGGCTCAGATCCTGATTGAATCTTCTCAGCACTAGTGCAGTGCGTATAACAGTGACAGATATCTCCAGGTCACTACTATTGTTACTGTCCTCTAGGCATTGTCTCCATGTGCTTCTCCTCACAGGTCACAAATAATCAACAGATTGAACACATGGGTCAGAGGTTAAAGCACCACTTGTGGTCACCACACTCAGCATTTTTTATTGCAATGCAAAGAGTTTAAGAAACCTTGTGACAAAGCTGCAGTGGACACCACGAGTTTTCTTTTCTACTAGAATCTCTCTGAAGTTCTGACCAGCTGGGAATCAGGCTAGAGTTTCCTGCTGCAGAGTTTTCTGTTTGCTTGTTCAGATCCAGATTGTAGTGGCAGGTTGTCATGGTGCACACGTCTGTATTCTCTGTTTGAATTTTGGTCAGTTTCACTCAAAGCATACATCTACACTGCAGCTGCAGTGTGATTTGCAGCTTGTATAGACAGATGCACGCTAGCTGTAACCTAGTCAGATCACTGAAAATAGAAATGAGGCAATGATCTTCAGTGTGGGCTGCACAAGCGAGTACATCTGCAGGGGGACGGGTGCTTGTACAGTCTGCACTGACGTTGGCGCGGCCACATCCTCACCTCCACAGTGGCTGAGATTGTCAACTTTATATCACCAGCTTTTGCCCTGTTTGTACCCAAGGCCTTGTGCACTCTGCAACAAGTTGGGCTAAGTTAGACGGCGAGTCTCCTGGTTTGTGTGGCACTCAGGTGCAGCAAGTTGAAATTTCAGTAGCAGACCTGGGTATGAAGTGTTCTTCGATGTGAACCCAGACTACTCCACACTCTTGGAGAGCCTGTTTTTCCCTGGAGCTGCTTTTACCAGGATTCAAGTGTCTGATCAGGCTTTGGATCCAGCAGGGCCGATGATCTCAAAGCAGAAGGCTGTGTCCCCACCCAGGGGATCTTTCTGTGCTTGGGGCTCCTTTTGCACAGAATGTAAAACTTCTCCTGCCTTCTTATGCCTTCACCCACAGAGCAGAATAGACTAGCTGGAGCTCTTTTGTTAACATTGCTATTAATTATTTGTGTTGCGGTAATCCCTAGGGTCCTTGTCCATGGCTAGGGCTCTCGTGCAAGGCACTACAAGAAGAGAACACAAAGGCAGTCCTACTTCAAGGAGCAGGAGACTGTAAAGTAAATTCCTAGATTTGCCCCTTTGAGACATGGCATGTCCTCATCTCTACAGCCTACTTCCCTGTTCTGATAGAACCTGAGCCCAACCATCAGCCCATCTACTACTTCAGGCTTGTGCTTGGGTGGTAAATGCGTGGGGAATATTTACATTGTCCCAGGGGAGAGTATTGGGACTGGCATCAGTCAGCATGTTCTGAATTTTGTTTGAAATTGCGTGAATGTGTGCAGAGTGCATTTTGGTAAATCTAACAATGTCAAGATCATTCCTGACCTGATTGGGAGCAGTGATCTGGCTGTGAAGACTTTCAAACAGACTGTGAATGTGATCTGCACATCCTGTTGAATCCGTGTTGCATGACAGGTGAATTTAATACTTTAGCTTGTTCACTTATAAGTTAAAATCTTCCCCCTTTGTCTTTCTACAGGTGTCATGTAATCAGAGTTAGGTGGCAGCAGGAGTTGAAATGCATTCCAGTCACACAACTGAAAATGGACCTGACCCCAAGGTAGTAATACAGGTGAGTGAGTCCAGTTGATTTTCTCAGGGCCTGTCTGATGAGAGTTTTTGATTATGACGTAACTCAAGTTAACTGACTGACAGGTAACTGGAGATTACTAACATGACTGTAAGTGCTAGGCCAGCTCTACACTAGAAACTTTTGCCAATACAACAATGCAGATTAGGGGTGAGAGTCTTTCTTTTTTTTTTCTAATGACATTTCAGTACAGGCAAAAGCCCTGCTCTAGACACAGACAAACAAGACAAATCAGTATAAACTGTACCGGCAACGGTTTTGGTTTTGTTTTGGTTTTGTTGCCGATATGAACGGTCTCCACTAGGAGGGGTTGCTGGCATTGCTATGTATAGTTGCCCTAGTCTAGGCTCTCAACAATCTACAAACATTGTTCCCAATGGCAGAGATGTGTGTCATGGAAAAAAAATATCTGTGGAGTGTCTAAACTAGCAGGCCCAAGGATGATAGTTAACACCAGTGAATTGGCAATTGGTTAACTTGAGCTATATCACAACCAAAAACTCTAGTGTAGTCAGGCTCTCCGATTGAAAGGCACTATAGAGTGCGGAGATGATGTAAAGTGTTAGATTGGTGCCAAGGAACAATATTACGGAAATATTAGTAGCTGGTGTATTTTTCTTTACACAACCTTTGGAATCTGTACATGTTTAGAAACAACATTTTAGTAAATTAGCTACAAGCATAAGGATTACAATGTTGTGCTTAATTTAGTCCTAGAACAGAATTAGACATATAGAATGTGTGTATAAAATATATATTATTTTATGGCAGTAATGCCCAAGGTGCCAATCAAGGACTAGGGCTCCTTGTGCTGGGTGTTGTACAGTCAGGCAGTGAAATGACAGTCCGTACCCCAAAGAACTCACGACATAGGTACTTACAAGATGTGACAGAAGGATCATAGAATCATAGAATATCAGGGTTGGAAGGGACCTCAAGAGGTCATCTAGTCCAACCCCCTGCTCAAAGCAGGACCAATTCCCAACTAAATCATCCCAGCGAGGGCTTTGTCAAGCCAGGCCTTAAAAATCTCCAAGGAAGGAGACTCCACCACCTCCCTAGGTAACGCATTCCATTGCTTCACCACCCTCCTAGTGAAATAGTGTTTCTTAATATCCAACCTGGACCTCCCCCACTGCAACTTGAGACCATTGCTCCTTGTTCTGTCATCTGCCACCACTGAGAACAGCCGAGCTCCATCCTCTTTGGAACCCCCCTTCAGGTAGTTGAAGGCTGCTATCAAATCCCCCCTCATTCTTCTCTTCTGGAGACTAAACAATCCCAGTTCCCTCAGCCTCTCCTCATAAGTCATGTGCTCCAGACCTCTAATCATTTTTGTTGCCCTCCGTTGGACTCTTTCCAATTTTTCCACATCCTTCTTGTAGTGTGGGGCCCAAAACTGGACACAGTATTCCAGATGAGGCCTCACCAATCTCGAATAAAGGGGAATGATCACGTTCCTCGATCTGCTGGCAATGCCCCTACTTATACAGCCCAAAATGCCGTTAGCCTTCTTGGCAACAAGGGCACACTGTTGACTCATATCCAGCTTCTCGTCCACTGTGACCCCTGGGTCCTTTTCTGCAGAAGGATGAGACAGGCAAACAGGGGGAGGGACATGTGGGGCAAGAGGTTGGACAAAGTAACAGTACAAGAAGCAAAGGTCTCAGCTTCTCACCTGCCTGGCCATTGTCCTCCAAATCACTCCACACTAAGTGCCTCAGGAAACACTGTCTTTAACTAGGCTGAATTCTTGTAGTAAACTTTGACTGCCAAAAAATACATCTGGGATCTTGGCCCTGTAAGTGGAGTAAAATGGGCTGTGGAAGTCTTGGAGAAAGTGACTAGTGATTTTAGGATGCCTCAATTTTCAGGTGCCCAACTTGAGACCCCGGGAAGGGGTCATTTTGCGGAGGGTGGATATTATGCCCTTTTTAGAAATCAGGCACCCAAATCACTATTCACTGCTGAAGATCCTGGCTAAAGACCTTGAGGAGCAAAATACCACAAACTAACTAAATAAAGAAAATTAGGGACTGCTTCTCCCAACCATCACCAAATATCAGGCAGCCCGCTCTAAACAATTGCAGCAATTTTAAGCCTTATTTGGACCCCATGTATCTTCTTAAAATAAACCTTCCACCTGAAATTTGGTCTGAAATCTGTCTGTAATCATGGACAGAGGGACCTAGACAAATTGGAGGATTAGGCGAAAATAAATCTGATGAGGTTCAACAAGGACAAGTGCAGAGTCCTGCACTTCGGATGGAAGAATCCCATGCACCGCTACAGTCTGGGGACCGACTGGCTAAGCGGCAGTTCTGCAGAAAGGGACCTGGGGATTACAGTGGATGAGAAGCTGGATATGCATCAGCAGTGTGCCCTTGTTGCCAAGAAGGCTAACGGCATATTGTGCTGCATTAGTAGGAGCATTACCAGCAGATGAGTGATTATTCCCCTCTATTTGGCACTTATGAGGCCACGGTGGATCTGGAGTACTGCGTCCAGTTTTGGGGCCCCCACTACAGAAAGGATGTGGAAAAATTGGAGAGAGTGCAGCGGAGGGTGTAGAAAATGATTAGGGGGCTGGGGCACGTGATTTATGAGGAGAGGCTGAGGGAACTGGGCTTATTTAGTCTGCAGAAGAGGAGAGTGAGGGGGGATTTGATAGCAGCCTTCAACTACCTGAAGGGGGGTTCCAAAGAGGATGGAGCTCGGCTGTTCTCAGTGGTGGCAGATGACAGAACAAGGAGCAATGGTCTCAAGTTGCAGTGCGGGAGGTTTAGGTTGGATATTAGGAACAGCTATTTCACTAGGAGGGTGATGAAGCACTGGAATGGGTTCCCTAGAGCAGTGGTCTCCAAACTTTTTTGATCGTGCACCCTTATCCGTAAAAAAATTTTGAGCACGCACCCCATGGTGTGCTGGCTCGACCATTTTTGCTGAAGCAAAAAAAAAAAAAAAAAAGCCGCTTGGACTCCCGCCTGATGAAGAAAAAAGAAAAAAAAAATCACTCCTCCTGCCGCGCACCCTTTGGGGTGCGCGCACCCCACTTCGGAGACCACTTCCCTAGGGAGGTGGTGGAATCTCCATCCTTAGAGGTTTTTAAGGCCCAGCTTGACAAAGCCCTGGCTGGGATGATTTAGTTGGGGTTGGTCCTGCTTTGAGCAGGGGGTTGGACTAGATGACCTCCTGAGGTCTCTTCAAACCCTAATCTTCTATGATTCTATGATAAGAATTTCTTTTGGAAGACAGTACTGAAATGTGGGATAAAGAGAGAGAAGGGGCATATTCCCTTTTTCTATGTAGGATGTTAAAAAACAATTCTATCTTAAAAACACACCTCATCTTCAGTTTGTCCGCCTTTTATCTTTGGTTAGATGATCAATTTTTAAGCTAGAAATGTTTGCAAGCTCTGCTGGGGCCTTATCAAAGTTAGCTGAAGCTCCCGTGGGGGAGTTAAGCTTTCATTTTAAATATAAACCTGATTAAGGCCTCTGGGCTCAGTAGTGGTCCATGTGAAGATGATTTACACCAATTTAAATCTGTTAGCCTCATTGAAGTTGCTCCTTATTTACACAGTGTAAGTTAGAATAAAATCGAACCCTTGGTGTGCAGAATTCTTATGGTATCACTGTAATGCCTGCTTAAAAGCTCCGAGGGGAATAGCACGCACCAGAACCCACCTTCCAAAAAACAGCTGCTAGGTCACATTCTTGGGTGACTACCTGATGTGTCCCTTTAACTGTTTAACACAGCCAAGCCTTGTTAACACCACACACAACATGATGAACTAGGCTTGATTTCTGATAGCGAGACAAGTTCTAATTGATCAACTGTTGTGGTTGATTCTTCTGTGTGAGTCCAGTAGTTATTTCACATCCTGTTTTTAAGCATTTTCCTGTTTGTGCAGGGTTTCTCATACTCACTCCTGTAATCCTCTGTTTATCCCAAACAAGTGTCTACACTAAAAAGTTAGAGTCCTGTGGCACCTTTAAGACTAACAGATGTATTGGAGCATAAGTTTTCGTGGGTGAATACCCACATGCATCCAACGAAGTGGGTATTCATCCACGAAAGCTTATGCTCCAATACATCTGTTAGTCTTAAAGGTGCCACAGGACTCTCTGTTGCTTTTTACAGATCCAGACTAACACGGCTACCCCTCTGATACTTGACTAAAATGTTAGGTTGACCCAGCTATGTTGCTCCGGGGTGTGATTGATGTAGTTAAGCTAACCTAACCTCTGTAGACAGCATTAGGTCAACAGAAGAATTCTTCCGTCGACCTAGCTAGCGCCTCACAGGAAGGTGGGTTAACTAGAGCCATAGGTGCTGGAAATGGCGGTGTGGCAGCACCCCCGGGCTTGAGGAGGTTTCCATCATATGCAGGGTTTACAGTTTGGTTCAGTGGCTCTCCGTACCCCCCACTGTACACATTGTGCCAGCACCCCTGACTGCAGCAATGGGAGAACCCCTCCCGTCACTGTAATAAGTGTCTACACTGAAGTACTACAGTGGCACAGCTGCAACGTTTCTAGTGAAGACATAGCCTAGGAAAGAAATTATTTTTCTTTCAAGCAAATTGACTACAGCTAGGAAAGCACTAAAGAGAGTGTGCTGCAGGCTCTCTGCAAAACAATGGGTCACTGGGGGTGGACAAAAGGAAAACCTGAAACACAAGAGCTTCACAAAAACAATGTGGAGCCTGTTTTCTTTAGTGTGCGGGAGCGATATTACAAGGGATCCTTTTTGAAGCGAGCTGTTCTTATAACACAAATCCACATGCTTTATCCTGTAGTTGATCAAGAAGCAGTTGGTGAGTTCCATCAAGGGATTGCAGAAACAGTATGTAACCTCCGATGCCGTTGTAACCAGTGACACTGACGATGCTAATGCCCTGTGCTGTGCACTAGAGGCTGTGTTTGTGCATGGACTGAAGGCGAAGTACATAAAAACAGAGGCTGGAGGAAAAGGGAAAAAAACATGTGGCCGTGCACCTCTTCCCCAGCCCGTCTTCTGGGGCTTGCTGAAAACCATCACGCACAGGTGAGGAGCTTCCATCTTACAGTCACTTACAGCCTGTTGATTCCTTGGTACATTTACGTATGTTAAAAGCCACGCAGTTCATGGAGCAGTCAGTAGACACATGGCCAACTCAAAAGGACTAACTGCCCCTCATCCCACCCTCTCTCCGAATACTTCGCCCCCACTGCCAGAAGCTTGAGGGAACACGGACCATGGAAGGGGTCTGGAAGATCAGCAGATTTGGGCTGTGTGGGACCAATGGGGGAAGCAAGTGCCAGAGTAAAGGGACTCCTTGGGACCATACCCTCTTCTCAGCTCCCAGATCTTAACCACTGAGCGCATCGCAGTTGTTGGGATGGGTCATTGGGAAGGAAATGGCCCCTAAGGGTACGTCTACACTGCGATCAAAAACATGAGACTCAAAACCCAGGTCAGTTGACTCGGGCGGCAGGGCTAAAAATTGCAGTGTAGACATTTGGGCAGGAGAAACTCACCCATGCGGGGTCTCAAAACCCCGGCTCCAGCCTGAGCCTGAACTTCTGCACTGCAATTTAATAGCCCTGAAATCTGAGCCCAGCGAGCTCAAGTCAGCTGGCCTGGGCCCGCCGTGTATGTGCTTGAGAGTCTGATATCGCAGTGTAGACATCCCCTCAGGCTCAGTCTTCAATAAAAACAGTTCTGAGTCAGGAGAAACGCCCACAGCTTTAGCCCATTTTGCTCCATGGTTAAGGTCAGGGCCGGCCTCGCTCAGGGGTGCCATGGTCAAGGGGGTGCCATACAGCAGCACAGAGGAGCGTGCTGCCGGTGTAGAGTCAGAAACTGCTCCCGGCTGGCAGGGGAGCACTGCATTGGGGAGGTGGGGGGTGTTCCAGATTTCTCCCTGCTTCCTACAGGCAGAGGGACTTGGGGGTGTGGGGGGTGGCAGCAAGCGGTGCATCCAGGCACCCCCTGCCAAGCGCTCTATGCATCCAGGTCACTTCCCCCAGCTGGGCTCTGCTCTCCTGTCCTTCCCTTATGCAGTCCAGGTGGGGAAAGTGACCTGGATGCAGTGAGTCCTGACACCGCTCCCCACAGCCCCTTAGGGGTGCACAGAGGGGCAGCGTTTGGGGTGGGGGAGTGAGCAGCAATGCCAGCTGCTCTGTGCATCCAGGTCAGTTTCCCCACATGGGCACAGGAGAGGGGCGAAGGGGGCAGCCATGGGGGCCACGGTCAATGGGGGGCACCACACCCATGTGGGCCGGGGCACCAAGATACAAGTTCGCCTAGGGCGCCATTTTCCCTCAGGCCAGTTCTGGTTATGGGTTTGTCTACAGTACTACAAGCAGGAACTGTGTTGTAACCAGGTCAAGGGACATCCTATGATAAGCAGGCTCCTTGACTCCATTGTTGTAGAGTAGATGGGCCAGCAGATAACCAGAAACCCGCACATTTATTGGGACTTTATAGATCAAAATCAGTAGCTCAAATTGCACCCAAATGAGGACAGGAGTACTTGTGGCACCTTAGAGACTAACAAATTTATTAGAGCATAACTTTCGTGGACTACAGCCCACTTCTTCGGATGCATATCAAATTTGTTAGTCTCTAAGGTGCCACAAGTACTCCTGTTCTTTTTGCGGATACAGACTAACACGGCTTCTACTCTGAAACCCAAATGAGGATCCACTGCCCTCCGTTGCTCTATTCAAGAAGCACCGCTAAATAAGGAGAGCACCATGGTGTGCTACCTGGAGTTTCCGAGCATATGTGGGTAGCATATAAGACAGCCCATTGAGAAAGTTGGCCATTGTATTCTAGGGAGTTTATTGCAATGTAGTGAACCCTGTAGTCAAGGTTGTAAAATTGTTGTGGCCTGGGCAGGGACTCAGGAGGCCTGGATTCCATTCCCTGCTTGGTGACCTAGGTCAGGTTGTATTCCCCTTTCTGCGCCTCAGTTTTCCCATCTGTAAAATGGGTATAATGGTACTGATTTGCTCCATAAAGCGCGTTGAGATCTCTTGATGAAAAGCATTAGATAAGAGCTAGCTGTTCTTATTTGCTATTTTTGTATGCTAATGAGTTTTTGAAACATTTACCTTCTGGACAGAATCTTAGCCCAAAAGCATATGTTTTTGGAAAGTTTCATCCAGATTCCCTTAGCTGTTTATGAGTTATGAAAGAGTCAAAGACATCCACTTTTCACACACTCTGGGAGACATTTTTGTGCCTTTGAACATTTACGCCTTTGTTTTTAAAAATGAACAAAAAGACCCACACTCTTTTGCCATGACTTTTAATATGCCCTCGGTACCACCAACTGAAATGTGAGCTGGGACCAAGGACTAGTGTCATCATTAGATTTTCGGGGGGAAATATTTGAAATCTGTTGGTTTTGATTAATCAGTGAGGGGAAGAAAGAAGCTCTGCCACTTTGTGGCTTCCCTGCATCTTTCCCTGCCTAGAGAAGGTGCTGGGCACGCATAGGAGCTGCTGGTGGAACAATGTGCATGAAGGAGCTTGTCATTGAAACACCACCTCCCTCCTTGTACCTAGTTCAGAAATGCCTTCACCTTTAGAAAAGAACCAGTCGTGGAGCCAGCTGGTTTTGTGTCTCAGCAAGTTTTGCTGCATTTCACAGTATTGTGCACATTTTACTTTTTAATTCCTTTCAGATAATTAAGTTTGCCATTGCCATTGTGAATATCCAGTTGGGACAACAGAAAATGGTCTCCAGACAAAAGAGCAGCAAAGATGGGAGCTCCTCCCCCATTTTTTGGAGAGGAGAGGCAGTGCCTCATGGGAGATGTAGTCCAGCCAGGGAGCCCGTCCCATAGAGCAGGGGTTCTCAACCTTTTTCTTTATGAGGCCCTCCCCCTCAACATGCTATAAAAACTCCACAGCCCAGCTGTCCCACAACAGCTGTTTTTCTGCATATAAAAGCCAGGGCCGGTGTTGGGGGAAGCAAGGAGGGCAATGCCCGTGGTCCCACACCATAGGGGGCCCCGCGAAGCTAAGTTGATCAGGCGGGTGGTAGGACTTAGGGACCTGGGCTGCAGTCCCACGTGGCAGGACTTCGGCTATCTGCCTGGGCCATAGCGAATCTAATGCCAGAGGTGCTTGATGGAACCCCTGAAATCTGCTTGTAGCCCCTCGGGCCCCCGGACCCAGGGCCGTCCTTAGGCATATGCAGCATACACAGCTGCATCGGGCACCTGAAAATTTGGGGCATCCCTGGTGTCCACCCATCTGCCTCTTCCCATCCCTGTTCTGACCCGTCCTGCAAGCACCCACCACAGCTGGCTGCTGCAGCCTGGTGAATCTCCTCAGGAGGGGATCTAGTACTTAAAAGTTAAATAGCCTGCCAGACATATTAGCACAACATTGAAACTGTTAAAGAGCCATTCAAGTGATAATGAAGGCATTTAACTGGCATTTGCCAACCCCTAGGTATATACTGACAGTTTCTGAATTTCCTAGGCCTTGGCTACACTTGTGAGTTACAGCGCTGTAAAGGCTCCCCCAGCGCTGTAACTCACTCCCCGTCCACACTGGCAAGGCATTTGCAGCGCTGTATCTCCGTGGTTGCAGCGCTGCATGTACTCCACCTCTCCGAGAGGAATAGCGAGTGCAGCGCTGCGGCGCCAGCGTGGCCGCCCAATGCGCTGTGAATGGCCTCCAGAATTATTTGGCAGTATCCCACAATGCCTGTTCTAGTCACTCTGGTCATCAGTTCAAACTCTACTGCCCTGGCCTCAGGTAACCAACCATGTGACCGACCCTTTACATTCCCCGGGAATTTTAAAAATCCCTTTCCGGCGTGGCGTGGAGTGCTATCAGCAAATCTTTCCAGGTGACCATGCCTCCACGCGCCAAGCGAGCCCCAGCATGGAGCAATGGCGAGTTGCTGGACCTCATCAGTGTTTGGGGGGAGGAAGCTGTACAGTCCCAGCTGCGCTCCAGCCGTAGGAATTAGGATACCTTTGGGAAGGTATCAAAGGACATGATGGAAAGGGGCCATGACCGGGACGCCCTGCAGTGCAGGATTAAAGTGGAGGAGCTGTGGAGTGCCTACCGCAAAGCCCGCGACGCAAATGGCAGCTCGGGTGCTCCCCCTGCGACCTGCAGATTCTACAAGGAGCTGGATGCGATACTTGGGGTTAACCCCACCTCCATTCCGAGCACCACCATGGACACTTCAGAGCGGGGGGGGGGGGGGGGGGAGGAGAAGGAGGAAAACGGGAGTGATGCTGGTGGGCCGGATGGAGACACCCCGGAATCCCTGGAGCCATGCAGCCAGGAGCTCTTCTCGAGCCAGGAGGAAGGTAGCCAGTCGCAGCGGCCAGTACTTGGTGGAGGACAAACAGAAGAGCAGGTTCCCGGTAAGCGTTTTTTTTTCGAGAAGGAATTTTTTCGGTGCGGGCTCTTTGGGAGAGGAGGGTTAGGCATGCATGCCTAGATGCGGTATAGTGCATTGATGTGGTTTATCACATCGCGGTAATCAGCCTTGGTAATCTCTTCGAATGTCTCATCCAGAACGTGTGCAATGCGCTTGCGCAGGTTTATAGGGAGAGCCACCGTGGTCCTTGTCCCAGCCAGGCTAACGTGTCCGCGCCACTGTGCCGCGAGGGGCGGGGGGACCATTGCTGCACACAGGCAAGCTGCATATGGGCCAGGGCAGAAGCCGCATTGCAGTAGAAGACCCTCCCTTGCTTCCCAGGTCACCCTCAGCAGTGAGATATCGTCCAGGGCGAACTCCTGTGGAAAATGTTGGGACAGTGTTCAGTGTAGGTGCCCCCTGAAGCTGTTGGCTCTCCCCAAGGCACAGAAACCCAGAGGACAGTGCAGCCCTGAAACAATCAGTCCCCATTACTCACCATTTTGAAGCTCCCGTGGCGTGCGTGTGCTCTTTTCGGACAGGAAAATTATGCTATTGTGTAGACGCTGTATGTTTTCTACTCCTTAAGTGGGGGGGGAATCATTACTCTGTCTGGTATAAACAATGCTGCCTCTATTAAATGTTACGTTTTGCCTATATAGCTGCATCAACCTTGAGACCTCAGCCGTCCCTCTTATCGCCTGCTCAGAGACTGCAAAGACTCAGGAAGAGACCGCGAAAAAGCAAAGACGACATGCTGCAAGAAGTGATGCGGCAATCTATTAAAGAGAATGAGAAGGCACAGGACTGGAGGGAGAGCGAAAGCAGGATCTGCCAGGAAAACACAGCACACCGGCAGCAAAGCACTGATAGGCTCATCAGCATCCTGGAGCGCCAAGCAGATGCTATCCAGGAGCTGGTAGCCATGCAGAAAGAGGAGCAGTACTGAAAACGCAAATGCCACCCCGCCCTACAGCCCTTGTTCCAAAACTCTTTCCGTTGTGCCCCACTGTCACCTCCAACCCACTTTCCCCAACTTCCGTGTTCTTCACGCCATCCGCTGCCTCCAACACCAGTATCTTCACCACCAACCCTGAAGACCACGACCCTTACCCTCTGAACTCAACCCCCATCACCATGCAGTATAGCTATCCTGAAGTGCAGCACTCACTGCACAGCACACCAGACAGGACATACACGAATCTGTGATTGTACTGTTCCCCACTCCACTCCCTTTTTTCTTTTCAATAAATAATTTTTTTTTCTTTTTAATAAATGGATTCTTTGGCTTTGAAAACATTCTTTATTATTGCATAAAGTAAAAGACTCCTTAGCCCAGGAAATAAACAGGCACTGCAAGTCTGCTTGTCTGCTAAGCAGACACTGATTCCTAAAGATTGGAACTACTGCACTTCACTCCTGTGCAGGGCACCGGATATCACTGCTGGTTTTCAGGCTCAAATTGCTCCCTCAAGGCATCCCTAATCCTTGCAGCCCCGCGCTGGGCCTCTGTAATAGCCCTGCTCTCTGGCTGTGCAAATTCAGCCTCCAGGTGTTGAACCTCGGAGGTCCATGCCTGAGTGAAGCTTTCACCCCTCCCTTCACAAATATTATGGAGGGCACAGCACGCGGATATAACCCCAGGGATGCTGCTTTCGGCCAAGTCCAGCTTCCCATACAGAGATCGCCAGCGGGCTTTTAAACGGCCAAAGGCACACTCCACAGTCATTCGGCACCGGCTCAGCCTGTAGTTAAACTGTTCCTTGCTGCTGTCAAGGCTCCCTGTGTAGGGTTTCATGAGCCACGGCATTAATGGGTAAGTGGGATCTCCAAGGATCACAATGGGCATTTCAACTTCCCCTACTGTGATCTTCCGCTCTGGGGAAAAAAGTCCCGGCCTGCATCTTCCTGAACAGCCAAGTGTTCCGAAAGATGCGTGCATCATGCACCTTTCCAGGCCAGCCTGTGTTAATGTCAATGAAACGCCCACGGTGATCCACAAGCGCCTGGAGAACCATAGAGAAATACCCCTTCCGATTAACGTACTCGGATCCTAGGTGAGGTGGTGCCAGAATAGGAATGTGCGTCCCATCTATCGCCCCTCCACAGTTAGGGAACCCCATTTGTGCAAAGCCATCCACTATTTCCTGCATGTTACCCAGAGTCACGGTTCTTCTGAGTAGGATGCAATTAATGGCCTTGCAAACTTGCATCAACACGATTCCAACGGTCGACTTTCCCACTCCAAACTGGTTTGTGACTGACCGGTAGCTGTCTGGAGTTGCCAGCTTCCAGATTGCAATAGCCACCCGCTTCTCCACTGGCAGGGCAGCTCTCAATCTTGTGTCCTTGCGTCGCAGGGTGGGGGCGAGCTCCTCACACAGTCCCATGAAAGTGGCTTTTCTCATCCGAAAGTTCTGCAGCCACTGCTTGTCATCCCAGACTTCCATGACAATGTGATCCCACCACTCCGTGCTTGTTTCCCGAACCCAAAAGCGGCGTTCCACGGTGCTAAGCATGTCCGTGAGTGCCACAAGGAATTTCGTGTCGTACGCGTTACGTGTCTCGATAGCATCGTCGGAATCCTCACTCTCACTGTCACTTTGGATCTTAAGGAATAGTTCGACAGCCAAATGTGATGTGCTGGCGAGACTCGTCAGCATACGCCTCAGCAGTTCGGGCTCCATTTCCCGCAGACAGATCCCGCTGCACAGAAACCGTTGAAAGATGGCGCCAAAGGTGGACGGAAACAAAGGGATTTCTGGGATGCGAAGCGATGCATCACGGGGCATTGGGACAGGACCCAAAATCCCCCGCACCCACGCCCCCTTCCCACAACCAACGGCGCCAGAATGGGAAAAGGGGCTCTGTGGGATAGCTGCTCATAATGCACCGCTCCCAATAGCGCTGCAATTGCCGCAAATGTGGCCATGACAGTGCGCTGGGCAGCTGTCAGTGTGAACAGACTGCAGCGCTCTCCCTACTCAGCTGCACAAAGTCAGGTGTAACTCACAGCGCTGGACATCTGCAAGTGTAGCCAAGGCCCTAACAAAAACAGTTGTAAATTACTGTAATACTGGTTTCTTTTCAGATCGTATAAATCTATCGCCTTTTACTCAGAACATGTTAGTCTACAGGACCATAGTTTAAAATTTGCTTTAAAAATGTCATTAGTGTGTTGCTGAAGATTATAAAATCACATCTCTAAAAAATCCTTGCATAGATTTTTAGATGCACAATCTGAGTATTCATCTTTAGCCTTAAATGCTTGGATCTTCAGACATACAGTTTTTTAAATAAATCCTTCAAAAGACCCCCCTTCTCTAAAATACACATGGGCTGCCGTCAGGCATAGGGGCACCAGTTTAATAGTTCTGCATAGGGCCCCTAAGGACAGCCCTACCCAGACCCCTGGTTTAGAACCACTGCCATAGAGGTGCTGTGGCAGCATTTCCAAATCAAAATATTTTGGTTTTCAAGAGTTTGGGCTTTTGATGCAAATCAGTATTTCCCACAGAAAACAGATGCTCTTTGCGCAAAACCAGAAATCATCCAACCCCCGTTTTCCGTAGAAAAAGTTTTGACTGAAAACTTCCAACAAGCCCTATTTTTTATCATTTTAGAAAGAGACATGAGATGCAGTCGATGGCTAGGAATGCGATGTCTCACTGCGCAGGTCAAATGACAATACTGGAAATGCCTATCTCAGCTTCTGCCCCATCCTGGGGCTGCCTCCTTCCTCCCTGGTGTGCTGCATCTCCTGACCCTCCCTCTGGCAGTCTGTGCTTTCGTGAAGTGCATCTGCCCCCCTCCACAGTCTGTACATTGCAATGCTCTCACAATGCAGTTGTTAACATGTTCTGTTCTTTCCTCCCCTAGAAACATCATTTTAGAGCTGGAACAGTTAAATTTTATCAGCACTGACGTGGGGCGCTGCCGTGCCTGGTTAAGGCTTGCCTTGAATGATGGCCTCATGGAGTGTTATTTGAAGTTACTGCTACAAGAGAAGTCCAGGCTGCCTGAGTATTATCAGACAACAGCCCTGCTGCTGGATGCAGAGGAATGTGAATTTCTGCTTAGCTTCTTGCAAGGGTTAACTTCCCTGACCTTCGAACTGTCCTATAAATCAGCAGTTTTAAATGAATGGACTATAACGCCCTTGTCCCTGTCTGGTCTGTGTCCTGTTTCGGAGCTTCTGGAGCATCTAACATCCTCTAGTTCTGAATCCCAAAGAAAGGAGTCCCTGGGTTTGGTCTCACGTTCTTCGGGATCTGATGATATTGAAGCTCAACCCAACATATTGCCCCTCAGTAAAAATGAGGACCAAAGTAAACTTACATGCTCCACGCTAAGCCTTAACACTACGAGTTCATCCCAGCTGTCCTCCAGCCTGGGCTCTGATGGCCTCCTGCAGGCCAACTGCACTGGAAGTCCTGATAGGTGTGAGGAACCGCTGTCGTATGACTCTGATTTAGGGGCAGCAAATGCAGAGGATTTAGACAGTTCTCTGCAAGAGTAAGTATCTGAGAATGCTCTTTGCTGAGGGTTTCTTAACCCTCCTCTTTACCCCTGCGTTTCATCCTCTCTCTCAGAAGCAGAAAACCTACCATTCTCCCCTTCACATGTCTCTCCCCAAACCAATATCTTTTCCCTCATGGGGTGTGGAAAGGCAAAAGGAAAGCATATTACAAGGCTTGACTGGAGTCTTCCTGCCAAATAAAGTGACTGCAGCCCAGATCAACTGAAATCTATGGAAGGTAGGCCTGCCTGGTTAGTCAGCTGTCTTTCAGAACACTCCTGCAGGGTGATTGACTCCTGGCTGGTATCCTTGTCTCCTCATAGACTTTAAGGTCAGAAGGGACCGTTATGATCATCTAGTCTGACCTCCTTCACAGCACAGGCCACAGAATCTCACCCACCCACTCCTGTAACAAACCCCTAACCTATGTCTGAGCTACTGAAGTCCTCAAATCGTGATTTAAAGATCTCAAGGTGCAGAGAATCCTCCAGCAAGTGCCCCGTGCCCCACACTGCAGAGGAAGGCGAAAAACTTCCAGGGCCTCTGCCAATCTGCCCTGGAGGAAAATTCCTTCCCGACCCCAAATATGGTGATCAGCTAAACCCTGAGCATGTGGGCAAGACTCACCAGCCAGCACCCACTACTCTGTAGTAACTCCAATCCCACCCCATCTAACATCCCATCACAGACCATTGGACATATTTACCTGCTAATAATCAAAGATCAATTAACTGCCAAAATTAGTAGGCTATCCCATCATACCATCCCCTCCATAAACTTATCAAGCTTCGTCTTGAAGCTAGATATGTCTTTTGCCCCCACTACTCCCCTTGGAAGGCTGTTCCAGAACTTCACTCCTCTAATGGTTAGAAACCTTCATCTAATTTCAAGTCTAAACTTCCTAATGTGCAGCCTTGATTTCCTTCCCCAGCATGGCATAGTCTCCCTTAATACGTTCCAGCGAGAATCTAGCCGTATCATTCATGAAGGACAATCAGCAGATTCTTTCCCACTTCCGTTGGGATCCTTTTCAGCCTCAGGTCCACATCCCGTATCTTAGCACCTGCCAGACAGCACACCCTTCTGTTCTCTGGATCAACTCTAGTTACAGGCCTCTCTATTCTTCTCAGTAAGGAGTCCCCAATCACGTAGATCTGCCTTTTCCTGGTGATGGTGCGATTCTCTGGTCTATCCCCTGTTCTCTCTGGCTGCAAGTCCTATCAATTTCTATTGTCCCTTGCAATCCTCCGCAACCCATCCTGTATCCTCCTGGGGCTCATATTTGGTGTTATCTCCATTGACTCTTCCCCTCTTCCTACAGGACAGGCCTGCACAACATACGGCCCACGTGGGCTCACTGTGCGGCCCGTGGGGGGGGGGGGTAGGCAAGCAGCGGGTGAGGGAGGGGTGCTGAGGAAGCGAGCGGGAGGGCAGTGGCGGGGGGCAGGTGAGCCGGCGGCTGGCCCCAGCTCACCTCTGCTCCACCTCTTGCCCTGAACGCTCTCCCCGGCTTCCCGCAAATCAGCTGTTCGCGCGGGAAGCCTGGGAGGGCAGAGAAGCGGTGCGGCAGCTTCGCGCTCAGGCCGAGGGAGGCGGAGACAGAGCAGAGATGAGCTGCTGGGTCGGGGCAGTCAGAGGGTGAGGAACGGGGGGTTGGATGGGGCAGGGGTCCCGGGGGGCCATCAGGAAGGAGGGGGGAGGGTGGATGGGGGGGCGGGGGGCAGTCAGGGGACAGGGAAGGGGGGGTGGATGGGGCAGGAGTCCCTGGGAGCGGGCCACAACCCCCTTGTGGGGTGAGGAGGGAACCGGTTAAGATTTTGGCAGCTCATCACTGGCCAGGGGGGTGGGGGGCTGAGGAGGTGAGCGGGCGGACAGTGGCGGGGGGGCAGGTGAGCCGCTGAGGAGGGAAGGGGGCAGGCAGTGGTGGGGGGGCAGGTGAGCCGTGGGGGGCTGAGGAGGCAAGTGGGCAGGCAGTGGCAGGGGGGCGGGTGAGCCAGCGGCCGGGGTGGGGGGGCTGAGGAGGCGAGCAAGGGGGCAGGTGAGCCAGCGGTGGGGGAGGGGGACTGAGGAGGCGAGCAGGGGTTTGGGGGCTGAGGAGATGAGCTTCGAGTCGGTAGCTGACCTATTCTACTGATCTGGTCTGGCTCCTATCCCCTCTCCAAGGGTTGCAGCTGTCTGGAGATGCTGCATTTCATGCCTTCCTCAGTCACACCTCATTCATTCAACAGGGCAATTGATTACAAAGTGGGGGGAAGATCTTATTCTACTTCTAGCAAAAAGACATTTTTCTTTTACCTAAATTATACTACCTTAGGGGCCCGCTATAACACATTACCAAGGTTCAATACCGCTGTTTTTGCAAGGCGGGCGGTGCTGGGGGGGAGTTGTGTTTCAGGGGGGCTGGGTGGCGCGCTGGGGGGATTGTGTTTTGGGGGGGGCGGGTGGGGCTGGGGGGGGGGTTCGGCCCTCAGCTGTTTTCTTTGGAGTAATATGGCCCTCGCCGCTTTACGAGTTGTGCAGGCCTGCTATAGAAGTAGCTGCTCTTCTCTTCTTCCTTGCTCTCTCACCTTCAGCGACCACCTGCTGTGCCCCTCCTTCATTTTCCAACTCCGCAAACCTGTTCCTGAGCTCTATTTCTCCTTCACTAGCCTGTCTTTTCCTCTGCCTGATTCTCTTAGTCACATGCTCCCACTGTCCACTTTCCTCACCCAGCAGTCTCCCCTCAGTTCTTTGGTCCTGCTTCCATCTGCAAGTCTGAGCTTTTCCCTTCAGCCTCCTCATGTCTTTGCTCCATCATCTGCTCGAACCCCTTCTAAACTCAACCAGAGTTTCCACCTGCATCTCCAATCCTCGGATCTTTTCTTCCATCAGCTCGATCTTCATGCAGACGAAACTCTTTTCAGGTCCCCCCTCTAGGATCATGTACATGCCGCAGCTTCCACATCCAGTCATCCTCATTGTGTCTTCCACTGCTGCCTCTGTATCGGTCGTAGCCTTCCCACCTAAAACCTGTTAGTCCGGGAAACACAAACCAAACCAAACCCCCACCACCCACAGCAAAACAAACCCCCAACGGGTACCAGAACACTGGCAGAACACCACCCCCTCCCTTCACTAGCCTGTCTATTCCTCTGCCTAGCTCTCTTAGGCTCCCCCGCAAACTCCCCTGTTTACATCTGTTTGTTGGCTCCTGTACCGCTGCAGCTGTCTACGCTACTGCATGACTGGCTGGCTACCTTTATAGGACCCCTAAGCAGAGAAGCCCCGCCCCCAGTCAGGGCTCAGCTTCTCTCCCAGCACACTGCCCCTACCAGCCTCCACACATATAACTACAAAATACAATACACAAAATACAAAAACCTCCTCCAACAGAACTCCCACTGAAACTCCCCTGTTTACAGACTCTATGAGAAAAACAGATTTCTAATTTCTCCAGTAACTTAGAGGAGCTGCAGTGTTTGCAGCCTGTAAACAGTTCGTTTGAATCCTTCTTTTGATGTAGCTATGTAGAACCCCTTGCATGTCAGGACAGAGACGAAACCAGAAACAGCTGGACCGCAAATGTTTTCACTATCACCATCAAAATTAAAAGGGCGTGGTCTCACCTAGAACTAAACAGGCAAACACCCTCTTGTTGAGTTTGGTTTTAAAATGGGGCTGTGGTCAGAAAAGTCACGCTGTGACTATTGTCTTGTCAGCTATGTTTAGATTACTGACAAACGGCAAGAGCCCTGCAGAGCCAGCATGAGTTCAGCAAACCATAGTTTGATTCAATTCCACCTCATGTATCGCCCTGATTAACAACATTGGCACCAGTTTTAGATTCCAAAAAAACCTTTCATTTCTTGAGGTTATGAGAACCCATTTTGATTTGATTAGGTTAATGATGGAAAGATTTTTGGTTTGAGGTTATGCTGAGATCAAAATTGAGAGCAAAGGAGCATGAAACAGTCTCTTGACTGACCAGAGCACTGCTGCTATTTGCTTTTTACAGCTATGAATCCTTATTTGTATTGGAAATTTGACACACAAACCATAGCTAGGCACATGCGTCATGATCAAAGCAGTCATGCAAAATTGCAATATGTAATTCTAATACATGTGCAAAGCTCTCTTCTGGTAGGGTGACCAGATGTCCCGTTTTTATAGGGACAGTCCCGTTTTTTGGGACTTTTTCTTATATAGGCACCTGTTACTCCCCACCCCCTGTCCTGTTTTTGCACAATTGCTATCTGGGGGACCTAAAATAAATAGCAGTTAAAAGTAATGACTCAGGAGTGGTTTAAAAGCAAACTCCCAAGTATATTCAGGATATGAATAGTTTGAAGGACGTATCCCAACTCTCTAGCTGGGCTGGCTTTGAACACTTTGGTATAGAAAGCAAATTATTTTTACCTGAACATTTATTTTTCTTATAAATGTGGTGATTCCCATGAGTGAATGAGGAGCTCTCACATTTTGACTTGGAGAGGCCATTCCATGACTGTGCAGAATACCCCTTTTTCCAGTCCTCAAGCTTGACACAGAAGCGGTACATCATGCCTTATCTCCAGTAAATTCTAACATGGATGTGCAGGGCTAACACACAGCAGTTTATCATAATTGGCAACCATAGACAACCAAGATGCTGTGATGTCACAGGGTTTGGATACACAGTACCTTCTAAAGAGGAAAATCAAGTAAGGATAGGGAAAATGTAGTTTGATTGGTGCAATGGTAGCATTTCTGCTGCTGCTTGGGGCTCCAGGTTTCTGAGGCTATGGAGGGCGGACAGCTTGAAGAGTTGATGTCCTGGCTCTACCACTTCATCCACCCCAGTGGTTTGGTAGCTGGTATCTATCCCCAGCTTTGTGATTTGGTAGCTCTGCTTCACCCTTCCAGGAGCCCTGGCAACTTTTAAATCAGGATAGGTTGCTTGTCTAAAATAAATGCTCTAGTTCAAACAGAAAGTAAGGGAAGTCCTGGGGCCTGTGCTGAGCAGGAGATCCGAGTAGATGATCACGATGGTCCCTTCTGGCCTTAGAATCTATGAAACAAGTATAGTGGATTTATTAGAACCTAGACAAATGGCATGGGGTAGATCATTTCAAGCTGTACAGTACTTCAGAGGCTGAAACCCTGAGGGGACTTATTTTTATAATCACATGACCTCTGGGAACCAATGATGTAGCAGACTTTGTTCGGTCTATTCACTTTTTTTTTTATTTGCCTAAACTTTGTTTTAAGGGTATTGTCTGAATTCAGCAAAGTACAGCAAGTCTCTGAACCTACAGAAGAACCGCACCTTCCTAATCTATTGGCGCCTGCCCCATTGCAGCCCGCACTTCCTCCTGCTGTCTCCAGAGCCTCTCACCTGCATTTAAATGCAACAGCGGAGAGCACTCTTTGTTCTGCACCGCTTCCTGACACAGATAACCCACAGTCCATCTGTGTGGACGATCTAGCTAAAGCCAGCGAGATATCAGATCCTCCTTCACATGTTACAGGAATCCAGTTGTTGTCTCAGCCAATCATAACACACAGTGGTGCAGCAGACAAAGATTCATCCCAACAGCTTTACATTATTAACCCAGAAGATAAAGATGGAACCAGTAAGATAAACGGTCATAAGGAAAGCCAAGAGGATCTCAGCCCAGTGACAGAATTCTTTCTTTCACCAGCAACAGCTTGTCCAGTAGGTGTTACAATTATTTTTCCATGTTCTTCGCAGCTAATCAAGTGGGGGAAGTGGTTAGGAAGCGTAAAAAGAATGTTATGTAGAAGGCAATGGGGACTTCCGGGTTGCTGTTCATTTTAAGTTAAGCCCCATATACAGTGGGTTTTGGTCTCCTTGTCACTCTGATACTAATCAAGAATACTGCTACATGTGGTACATATGCACAGGTTCACTACAGAGTTGAAATGAAAAATGTTCCTTGCTCCATACTTTGCTGTAGCTGAAAGTCACACTGCTGCACTAGGCTTTGGAGAAATCAATACTAATTAGATCACCTGGCAAATGCGTCACCAAAAGCTGTCAGAGCTAGGCAGTCAGGTAAGAGCCCAGCACGCATAACACTTACATGAAAGGGTGGCTGGATTTTTTCAAAGGGCTCCTCACACAGTAGCTTCCATTGTTCTTGGTGGAGGGAGAAGTTCTCAATGGAAGCTGCTGAGCCCTGCTGAAAATCTGGCCCTAGATCCTTTGCAGTTTGAAAGAACAGTCTGAGAATTGGCATTCCACAATGGTAAGTGACAAGAGAGTTTCTCTTGATTTGTGGTCCTAAGGGAGAAAGCCAAGCAACGACTGGCCACAGAAATAAATCCCCACTTTCCAATGGAAAAGATCTGCTAGGTGTTGCTACATGCAGTGTCAAACATCTGGTCACAGAGGCCAGTGCAGGCTCGTTCTCTCCAATGCTCAGTCTAGTTTAAATGTCTCGAGTGAAGGGGTCCCACTACTTTTGTTGGCTGACTGGAATAATCAGCTAGATTTCACTGCTTGGAAATGTTTCCTGATATTCAGGCCAAATTGTGCTTTGCTTAATTCCATCTCGTGACTCATCATTATATCCTAATTCTATTACCATATATCCTTAAACCATCCTAAACAATTTCTCTTGTTGATATCTACTCCTTTAAAATGCTCAGTGACCATATTATCTATTCTGCCACTTGGCTGTAGTTTGGTTGATCTATTCATAACCTCTGGATATCAACAGGAAATTCCATCGTGCTTAAATACCTGTTATTGTCCTGCATGAGTCATTCCTGATTCTAGAGTAAACATAATCTTCCTGTTCATTGTGTATATTGGGGCTGGCTGCCTTGTGTTTGGGGACTGTCCCTTTACCAAACAGAAGGGACAGTGTTTTTTCCCAAAAAAATAAGTGAATAAGATTTAGCTCACGGTCAAATCATAAGAATGCTTGAAAATTAGATGGAACAAATTAGCAGTGATCATTTTATTAGAGCAGCTGTTAAAGTGTGACTAAGGAATTGGTGGAAGATATCACCCAGTTGAACAGCTCAGAGATAATCAGTGTTTCTTATCATGAATTGAAGAGTCTGTGTATGAAATGGAGAAGTGCCTAATCTAAGGGAATAGGCTTAAACTAGTCTGGAGCAGGTGTCTGCGGTTATTGTTCTAGGGTGCCTATACCTGCTTGCAGAACTCCAAGAGCGGTAGGCGCCACTCCACAATACTGATAGACGTTTGCTTCAGGATGGGTTCAAAGTTAATGAGAAAACAACATATATATCTTTTCCCCAAAAAAATACAGTTTTCTTAGTTCATATAAAGATTCAGAAGACCAGACATCAGACTAGCAGTGCATGCTCTTTCGTTCCCTTTTTGGCTGAGTCCTTTTCCTTCTCATGCACTTTTAACAATAGCAAAAGTCCTCTTTGCCAGATGCATTAAAATAGGAGGTGCTGGAACAAATTGGTCAATTAAAGAACAACACATTACTAAGACCAGATAGTAGAGCCCTGAGTTCTGAAGGAACTTGAAAGCAGAGCTGTTGACCAAAATGTGCATCTCAAATTTACCTATGATACTGGAAGGTAGCAAATAGGCTACCTGCCTCTTTAAAAAAACATGCAAACGGTGATCCTGGGCATTACAGTGATTAAAAATAGAATTTTCAAATGCCTAGATTGACATGATAGGACAGGGACAAACAAACATGGCTTCTGTTACTGGAAATTGTCCTTCTCTAATCCACTACAGTTTGAGGGCATCCACAAAATAGAAGATAAAGGAGAACTGGACAAATTCAGACTGGAAATAAGATGTAAATGTTAATCGGGGTGGGTTAATCATTGGAAGAATTTACCAAAGGTTATGGTGAATTCTCCCTCACTGGGAATTTTTACATCAAGATTGCATGTAGGAATTATTTTTTCACACAACGCACAGTCAGCCTGTGGAAGTCCTTGCCAGAGGATATTGTGAAGGCCAAGACTATAACAGGGTTCAAAAAAGAACTAGATAAGTTTATGGAGGATAGGTCCATCAATGGCTATTACCCAGAATGGGCAGAGATGGTGTCCCTAGCCTCTCTTTGCCAAGAGCTGGGCATGGGCGACTTGATGATTACCTGTTCTGTTCATTCCCTCTGGGGCACCTGGCATTGGCCACTGTCGGAAGACAGGACACTGGGCTAGATGGACTATTTGTCTGACTCAGTGTGGCCATTCTTCTGTTCTTATTATGTTCTTATTTCTTTTTTTAAAGATTTGGTCTAGTTTAAACAGGAATTATGTTGGGGAATTCTACAGCCTGTGTTATACAGGAGGTCAGATTAGAGGATCAAGTGGTCCCTTTTGGCCTTGGAATCTAGGGATCTATAATTTTTTTGGACTTCAAAAAGCCACTTGGGCTGCATGGGTTTAACTGAGGGCAGTATTTGATCTTGCAGTTGTAGTTAGAAGACACAGTCAACTAGAAGTGTTCTATATGATTTAGATAAAGTACAAGAGCAGAAAATAGCTCAACTGAGGAGCAAGTATGTAGAAGCAGCTCAGCTTGGATGCAAACTTAATGCAAGCACCTGTTCTAAGAGCTCTGCAGCGCAGCACTAAGGGAGAGGGGTGGGGGGAAAAGGTTGCCTAGTGTTGCTCATTTAGAAGCAGCAATAGCCAGATGTAGATGGCGTCTCATTCAGTGCTTTGTGATGGTGGAAATGGCAGCTACAAAATTAGGTCTCTTTGATCATGGTGGGATAAATGGTGGATCCCTTGGGGTGTTTAGGAGGATGCTGAAAACTTCCCACCCTGACCTCCTGGTGAAGAATCTTGTTCAGTTAACTGCAGTGACCAAGGAGAGAGAACTTGTCTTGGCTATGCACTGGGGTGCTGACTGACTAACTGACCAGTAATTAGATACAGAGAGCTGCTAGTGCAGCTTACAAACATTTGTAACTCATTAAAAGGTAAATATTCTTGAGTTTGTAGGCAGTTAAACCCTGACCCTTTATGTATTTATGTACCTGCTTCGTTTTATACATGTGAGCGGTCCCACTGCAGTTAATGGTTCCACTCATGTGTCAATTTAAGCGTGGATATGTTTACAGGATTCTGGCCAAAGTTCAGTAATATTTCAGTTCTTTTTTTTAAATAGAAAAGAAGGAGCTGGATATCAGAAGACGATTTCTACAGGCCTTCTCCAGAAGGGAGCAGTAAAGGCCTAACTGATTCTTATGGGTCCTCTCTTGAGGGGGCCAGAGAAGGCCGGTCCACAGAACTGATCAGTGCACTCGATTTGGAGGGACCCTTCTTATCCTCTTCAAAGACTGGGAAGCCCAAGCCATCCCCTGACCAGGAACAAAAGGGCTTCCATGTTGTTCATCGCAGGCAGATCGGTATGTGCATTCCAACCAAGAATGGACCAGCTGGGAAATGGGATGAAAAGTCATCTCATTGAAGAGTCCATGCCCTTTTTTAACCTTCCTTTCTGCTGTGGGTGCCTATATACTGGGGAGAGCTGGAAGTCAGCTTGTTCTTTCTGGAAACTACCTGGCAAATCCTCATTGTGAAATAAGTGGTTTACACCACATTATTCTGATCAGACCAGTTCTGAGCAGGTTTAGATGACACTGTTAATAACAACAGGGCCAATAGTGTCAGCTATGTTTGGGCTCCCAGTGTTGCTGAGCCCACATTAACAGTGACTGGAAATATTTAGAAAATTTCTCTAGTGTAGACAAGCCCTAAGGATGCCTTTCTCCCCCGTGGCTCAGATGTGTAATCACTGATACCAATGCAAAGTGCAGGCAGAGTTACAATTCTCACTGGGGAGTTTTTACACACTCGTTTTGCACTGGTATCAATGCAAGGTGCATCGCAGTAGAGAGCAATGGAAAATCAGGCCATTCTCTAACAGATTCAGCTGTGTCTATTGAATATTTTTAATGCTGTTTATTTGCATGCTAGTGTGAATTGTTTATTGGCTTTTCTCTGCTTTGTCGATCATATTCTTCCCGGTTTCATGGAAATGCCTTGTCTTCCCAAAGGTCTTTCCAATCCGTTCCGAGGCCTCCTGAAGCTGGGCAGTCTGGAGAGGAGGGGAGCAATGGGCCTCTGGAAAGAGTTCTTCTGTGAGTTATCCCCACTGGAGTTCCGCCTCTTCCTGGACCACGAAGAGCGGATTTACAGTGAGAATTACTCTCTGCTGCGATGCGAGTCGCTGGGGCTGGTTCACAGCGATGGCCGGTTTGAGCTGGTGTTCTCTGGTAAGAAACTGTGCTTACGAGCTCCTTCCCGAGATGAAGCTGAGGACTGGCTAGACAGGATACATGAGGCTCTACACAAGTGTCGGCCTCAGCAAGAGGAGGAATGGGAGACGCTTGACTGTCCAGAAGACGACCTTGAAGGACACACAGTTGGAGTGTTGCTCAGTGACTCAGCTGCTTTGCTCCAGTACAACAACACAGCTGGAAATGCCTATGATTGGACGTCTTCTCTTGCACCAGAATTAGATGCCATTAAAGAATCAGTTCTTTATATGGATGTAGATAAAGCTTGGGCTCCTTTTATTTTTTCTTTGTCGTTAGAAGCTTTAAAATGCTTTAAAGTAAAAAACCATGAAAAAATATTAAGCAACAGCTATGGAATAGAGACAATCCAAGACATTCTTCCTGACACAAGTCTTGGTGGGCCTGCGTTTTTCAAGGTGATAACCTCTAAAGCCATCTTGAAGCTGCAAGCTGAGAATGCTGATGCTGCCGCAGCATGGAGGGGGCTTGTTCGTAGAGTATTAACCTCATATCTCGAAACTGCAGAGGAAGCGCTGACACTTGGTGGCAATTTGGATGGGAATTCTCAGGCAATCTTGAAAAACACTGTAAAGGAAAATGGCTTTTTCTTACAATATCTGGTGGCCATCCCCATGGAGAAAGGACTGGACTCCCAGAGCTTCATATGTGCAGGTAGGTACATGTTGGCTTTGATTTGCTCACTTACTTCAGCCTCTGCTGGAGAGGCCAGGACTGGGTTAATGGGGCATCACAGCTGAAAGTCATGGCTATGACCTGTGGGATAAACATGGGCAAATCATGAGGAATAAGTGCATGTTCTAAAGGATCAATATTCCAGTGACAAGTAATTTAACTTTAACAGCTTTATAGTACAAGTGTGACAACCTTCTTATGTAAAACATTCATTTAACCACAAACAAATACCTCCTAATATATGAGGTAATTTTGATTTAATAGGATAACAATCATTGATTTCTACATAAAGCTTAATTTGCCTTTTCTTTAATATGGTAAGTTGATTAAACTTGAAAAATCCCCGTCAGACTTCTCTGTCACTCCTATAAAGTTTCCTGTGTTTTTCAGCACTTTCTTTTAACTCCCATTTTATCTTTCCCACTCAGTCTCTAACTATCTCGGGTGTGTCTATCCATTTCTGAAACTTCAGTTCCTTCTGTCCTAATAACGGATATTCTGCTCTTGATAGATGGAAGCCGCAGACTGAGTGTTTTGCAGTGCCAGCCCAACTTCCTGTCTCTGCCTCCGTCTGAGCTTTGCTTTCCTCTGTCTTCAGTCATTTTATAACCCTTTAAACTGGTCTGATTGGGAATCTAGATTTTCCATCCAGACTTCTCTTTGCTGTCCGCCACTTGCGCTCTCTCAGGAGCAGCTTGTAGCCCATTTGTACTACCACAGGGAGAGAAGGAAGAGAAGGATAGGAGTTTAGAGAGAGACCCTGGCTCCAAGCCGTCTGTAGCTTTAGACTCTGCAATGCACTCTTCTCTCCACCTGCTGAGAGCTGTACCCAGCAGCCTGCTCCGTCAGGTTCTGCTCCCATGTTCACTGACTCCAGCAAGGGTGACTTGTTCCCCATTTGCCACACAAAGCCACTTACGTGGGATGTGACTAGCAAGAAGAAATCATTACCCAAGGTCTCACCAAAATGAACCCACAGGGGAAAGCTAGATCCAAGAATCCAGTTTATTTGGTTTCCATCAGCTCCTTCTAAGTGTTTCTACATCCCTAGCTGAGCCTGGATTTTTTTTTTTATCTAGCCACAGAGGAGACTGTGTGTCAGCTTTACTAGCTGGTCACATCTATGGAAATAAGTCACACATTTTTAACAGCTTTCAGAGTGGTAGCTGTGTTAGTCTGTATCAGCAAAAAGAACGAGGAGTCCTTGTGGCACCTTAGAGACTAACAAATTTATTTGAGCATAAGCTTTCATGGGCCAAAACCCACTTCATTGGATGCATGCAGTGGAAAATACAGGAGGAAGATATATATACACAGAGAACATGAAAAAATGGGTGTTGCCATACCAATTGTAACGAGAGTAATCAATTGAGGTGGGCTATTATCAGCAGGAGAACAAAAAACTTTTGTAGTGATAATCAGGATGGCCTGTTGAAAATGAGCCATCCTAATTACCATTAAATGGGTTATAGCCCACGAAAGCTTATGCCCAAATACATTTGTTAGTCTCTAAGGTGCCACAAGTACTCCTCATTCTTTTTACATTTTTAACAGTGAGAGTAATTACCCATGGGAACAACTTATCAAAGGTCATGGTGGATTCTCCGTCGCAGAGGTTGCATCAGCAAGGAAAGATTCTGGTCCCTGTTGCTGCGTTGGCTCTGCAGGGCTAAGAGGAGTAAGACATAGATCATATTTGGATACAGACAAGGAACAGATCTGCTGAGTTAGAAGCAGTTATTGTTTACATAGTCACTTTTCAGAGTAGAACCACAGTTCAGGGTGGCACTAAAACACCAAGTGTTACCAAATACAAATGTTGCCACCTTTAGTTTAATTCTGTTTGACTCTCACCTGATCTAATTCATTCTCCATCAGAACGTTCAAGCCCAGCGACAGGCAGTTACTTGGTTGGATACAAATTGAATGGATTCAGTTTAATATCTCAGCCTCCATTGATTCTAGTGAAGACAATGCCAGGGCACTCCTGTTAGATTGCTTCTTAGGCCTGTGTCAGGAAGGTGCAGGAGGGAGAAGAGGTGACACTGGAGACACCTGACTGCTGGACCGCTCTCTCCCACACCATCCCCCGCTTGCTGAGGAGCTGGCTGCAAAGGCAAACAGTAAGAATTAGGGGCCCACACCTCAAGTAGACAGGTCCTTGGGAGCCATGACCTGTCTGCTTTCCCCCAGGGCTTCCCAGAGAACAGCTTTCTCGCTAAGCAGATTTTTCTTTGTCCCTAGCTGGCCATGCCAGACTAAGGCTATGTGTACACTGCACTTTCATCAGTAAAACTTTTGTTTTGTTTTTGTGAAAAAACACACCCCTGACCAACAAAAGTTTTACTGACAAAAAGTGCCATGGATAGCGCTTTGTTGGCAGGAGATGCTCTCCCGCTGACAAAGCTACTGCCCCTCGTTGGGGGTGGTCAGGGGCGGCTCTAGGCACTAGCAAAGCAAGCACGTGCTTGGGGCAGTCCATTTGCAGGGGCGGCAGTCTCCAGCATGGGAGCTGAGAACCAACAGGGGGCCCTGGGAGCTGTAGTTCCTTGGTTAGCTCCCTGTCCATAGAGCCAGCCCTGGAGCAGGGAAAGAACTACATTTCCCAGCATTCCCTTGGCCACTACCAACAGGAAAGAGGGGGAGGGACGGAGGTAGCTGAGACCTCATGCTGCAGCCTGCTGTGAATGGAGAGCTGCACTGTGAGTAGGGATTCCATATTTTAACATTCAAAAAATAGGACACTCCACGGGGAGGGGAGGGTAGCCCCACCCTGCCACCATCCACTCCCTCCGACTGCCCCCCACAGAAACCCCAACCCATCCAACCCCCCCTGCTCCCTGTCCCCTAATCACCCCCTCCTGGGACCCCTGCCCCTAACTGCCCCCCAGGACCTCTCCCCCTATCTAAGCACCGCTGCTCCTTGTCCCCTGATTGCCCCCTCCTGGGACCCTTGCCCCTAACTGCCCCTTGGGACCCCATCTAAGCCTCCCTTCTCCTTGTCCCCAACTGCCCCCTCCTGAGACCCTCCCCAACTTCCACCCTAGGACCCTACCTGTCCCTGACAAACCCCCGGGACTCCCATGCCTATCCAACTGCTGCCTGTCCCCTGACTGCCCCCCCAACCCACTGACCCATCTAACCCCCCCTTCTCCCTGCCCCTGATTGCCCCCCCGAACTTCCGCCCCCAGCCCCCTTACCGTGCCATTCAGACCAGCGTGTCTGGCGCCACGCAGTGCCAGACACGCTGCTGCATACATGCTGCCGTGCTCCCCCACAGAGCCACAACCCCCCCCCCCCCCCCCAGCACCTGCCTTCCAGATTTGAACACCTCAAAATTCAGGAGTGCTCAAGCTCAGTTTGGGCAACTGTTACTTCATTTCTCTCAAATCAAATATACTGATCCACTGTAACTTGCTCTAGAAAAGGTAGGATAAAACTGAGCAAGAAATGCTTCCCAGTGGTTATTAGGACTGGAATTGCTATTTTCAACAGCCACTGCCTTTTGTTTGTTTGTTTATTTAAAAGGAAGACAGTGATATTGCATTGGCAAATTCTCCATAGAAAGAAAGAGTGGAACAAAAGAATAATAAAGGCACCTCAACTTTTCCTCATTTCTGTAGGACAGTCTTATAATATGCATCCAGATATCCTCCAATCACACAAGCTGAAAATTGTTCTACTTTACTGCAGTTCTGTAACCATATGGGAACCAATCCTGTCTGTGTTCTGTGCACATCTAAAATTCCTGCTGAATGACCTGCCATGGGAGCGAGTTACCAGTGACCCAGGGCTGCAGCGGAAGGAGGGTGCGGTGGGGGGAGAGGGGGAGAGAGCCCAGGGCTGGGACGGCAGGAGGTGTGGGGGGGGGGGG